>NC_142702.1:14764046-15065449 GCF_029339155.1 Prunus mume
GATTCCTCTGAAATCCTATAACTAATGCATGTCTACCCCCTGTAAAGTTCTAGTATAGGGTAATAACACAATGAAATCCTATTTTCTAATGCATGTTCAATAATAGCATCTTGCATTGAAAATGAATGAAACACATTGCCTTACCCATCAACTGAATTTTTCCAGTAATTTCTCAGCTTTTCTTGTGAGAGTTCATCCAGCATGTTGTAGACCTGATATGTATTCCATTGCAGGAATGAACCTTTGGCCTTCTTCTTTGATTTGGCTGGTTTTTTTTGTGCCTTTCTCTTTTGTGCTCTCGTCTCTGCTTTAGGGAATGAGGAATCTGGTTTTCTTGATTTTATCTTTTCTGCTTCACCTTCTTTCTTTTCTTCTTTATCCTCTTCACTCTGCAGTTCTTGCGCTAATTTTTGATCTCTCAACAAGACAATAACAGCTTCCTTTTCATTAATAATGTCCAAGTAGGAAATCTTCTCTGCAAGAAGTTGATCATTTTCTAGCTGCAGCTTTGTCATGTAGGATTTTTCCTGATGAACATCTAATTGTATGACTTTCTTGTGATGTGCTGCTTCCTTAACCATCTTCTGCAGTTGCTGCTGATGCTTCAATAATTCTTCTTTTTCATTGTACAGCATCTGAATCAATTTATTCTGTTTAATGCAAGATGCTATTGCATCACGGATCTTTTGATGCTCTCCTTTCTTCGTCTAATATTCAGCAGCATTATTGATCGCCATCATATACTCTTTTGTAAGTGTATTTCATCCTCCTTGTATTCTGGTACTGATCTAACAATTTCCTCAAACAACGTTGAATTCCGGTATTCTGGGATTTCATTTTGGAGGTCTTCTTGTACCTGGTGGTGTTGCTGGACTTGATGTTCAGCAGCATCATCATGGTCTCCATTCACTTCAGCATCCTCCTCCTCTTCATTTTCTTCTTCAGCAGCATCACCATGCTCTTCATTCACCTCTTCAGCAGCATCATCCTTGTCTTCACTCACTTCTTCAGCAGCATCATCATCATGCTCTTCATTCACTTCTTCAGCACCATCATCCTCCTCTTCATTCTCTTCTTCAGAATCATCATCATTCTCTTCATTCTCTTCTTCAGAATCATCATCTGGCTCTTGAGCTTTAGTGCTTTTTATCTGTTTGTTGAGTAGAGTTAGTATTAAGAGTGCACTTCTATGACATGGTATTAAGAGTGTAATTCTATGACATGGTTTTAATAGTGTACTTCTATGAAATGGTATTCATAGTTTACCTCTGTGACATGGTATTCATAGTTTACTTCTATGACATGGTATTAACAAGTATGTACATGACATGGTATTAACAATGTTGTCATATCAGCTGCAGATTATTTGAAAGGAAAGAGTACCTTTATCTGGTTGTTGTTTAGATGATGAAGCTTACTGAGTTCTTGAAGACTCCATTTGACAGTGGTGTCATTTGTTCTCTTCCAGGAATTGGAGTGAGCAGGTTAGATCTTTGACACAGCCAATACTGCACAATATTTTTTTGAAATATCACGTGTCAATTCATATCATTAGAATAATGCTACGAATTTGCAGTTTGGAGATTTGTGTTCTTACCAGTATTAGGATTAGGCAGCCACTCACGCTTGGCTGCTTTTTTTTGTCCTTCTTGTTCTTCTTTGCTTGTTCTAATCCAAAATACATGTAGTCCAAAACTCCTCGAGCCCAATTATATTTCCCCATCTCTTCTAAGGTGTCTATTGTGGTTGTATATGTCCAAGCAAGTGTACAACCAGAGTTGCAGAATAGATTGGTCATGAAGAGTTGTAGGATTATCAATCTTGTTACATCCATAGCACCCTCTTCTGTTTCATCTTCAAGTGCTAAATTCAAGCACTTATCAATTGAAGTCTTTGTTATCTTCTTATACCGCGCGAAGTATTTCTCTACAAACTGCAATTTTGGCCTTGTTGAGGTTGTTGTGCTTGGTAACTTCTTGCCACTGTTTGGCAAGCCAAAAATTTCAGCCACATCATTGCTTTTCATCTCGCTGTCAACATCATTAAACTTGAACTTCTTTGTCTTTGTGTCATAAACTTGTATGAGTCTCACAATGTCGTAGTTAGACTTCATGCACTCTGCCTTTGTTAACCTTCTCTGGATATATGCTTCTATTAATGCCCAAAAAGGTGTCTTTGATAGCAGTGTTAAGACATCGTGCCGACGTTCAAGTCTCTGTCTGATGTTGTCAATTATTGTTGCAAAAGAGAGCATGTTGCTCTTGATCTGCACATAATTCGGGTCCTCCCATCTGCTTGGCTTCTTGTTTGTTGTTGTTTTGGATGATGACTGTTGGCCTTTTGTTTTGGAGTTTCTTCTGGCTCTTTCTTTCTTCATCTTTTAATTGGTATACCTGCATTAGAAATAGGAACACGACAGTAAAGTATCGGTGTTAATACCCCATACTGGAACTTGACAGAGGTAGACATGCCTTAGAAATAGTATTTCATAGGGAATAATCAGTGTTATTACCATATACTGGAACTTGACAGTGGTAGACATGCCTCAGAAATAGTATTTCATAGGGAACAATCAGTGTTATTACCATATACTGGAACTTGACAGTGGTAGACATGCCTTAGAAATAGTATTTCATAGGGAACAATCAGTGTTATTACCATATACTGGAACTTTATCTATACTGGAACTTGACAGTGGTAGACATGCCTTAGATATAGTATTTTATAGGGAACAATCAGTGTTATTACCATATACTGGAACTTTATAGCCATTAATCAGCATGCTAGCCGCTAAATTAGTGACTAGAGTAATGGTCCTATGCAGTCAGTCCTATAGTGAAATCCAATATAGTTTCAAGATTTTGTCCTACAGTGAAATCTAAAATACTGTTATTACCCTAGACTGGATCTTTGTAGCAAATAATCAATATTACAGTAAAGGTTTGGTTTGTAAATGTCTTACCTTTGAAGCGTTTTCTTGTTGAAATGGTTCTCTGAAATTTTGTCTAGGTCAGTGTCTGGTGTTTGTTTTTGAAACGAGATCAATCTTGGTGGTGGTTATGGAGTCTCGGTTTCGACGACGATGAAGACGAATTGATGAAGACGATTTGACTTGATGAAGACGATGAGTGAAGTGAAGAGACGTTTTGCAGAGAACGTTTAATGAAAGTGCTGGAAGTTACGGTTTACTTTTTTTTAAGTTACGGTTTACTTTTTTTTTTTTGGACGAAAGTTACGGTTTGGGCTTGTTTATAAGTTTGGGCTGGGTTTGTTTTGGGTGTCTTTTGAGTTTGTTTGGTGTTGGGCTTGATAGTGGCAGACCTGTAATTTATAGGAACTTGAACACTAATTTGTTATATAATAAATGGATTTTGGGTGTGTTTATAAAGTGTATTCTATGTGGGGTTTTTTTATAAATTCAGGTCCCATTTTGGGTATATTACTAAAGCTCCCTTTTTTATTTCACTTTTGTTTAGAGAGCCCATAAAAAATGAAATAAAAAGGGCTAATATAAATAAAAAAATATTTACATAAAAAAAATCCATATTCAAATCAAATAGGATTTTCTCTCATATCAACCGTTGGATCAAATAATGGTGTAGGAGATCAGATTCGCTCTCATCATATCATTTTCAATTCTTAGCATGTTGTGTAGTTGCCCAGCAAATGATTCACGAGAAAAGGTTTGCTCTTTTACTCATACAAGAAATTTTCAATCACATCAATGAATGTGAGCAATAAAATTTGAGTTCACATAAATTACTATGGTAAATGTGCAACTAATCACCAAAATCCAATTTAATAAAACAATACTCATGTTGTTCATTTCACTCCCCCACTCCTGAGTCTCTTATTTTGTTGACATATATATTCGTTGAATTTGGTGTAACATTCGTTAATGGTTATCTATTAAGATTTGAGGCTCTTCATTATTCTCGATTCTTCTTCTTTTTTGAATCAAAGCTAGGAAGGAATAGGGAATTTACTCGCATACATTGCTAGTGCTTAAGAATTTCAAATATGTGACCACTAATTTTAAACTAAGTATGCTTTTTCATTATGATATGACCCCATTGACCTAAGTTCTTATTAGCTGGAGTGAAAATCTTGAAGTTATTGAATACGACTCCGCGTTGTTGGACTTGACAACACATTCTCAATAGTTGCATTCTCCACTTATCGCAACCCAAACTCATGATAGAGCTACGCCTAAATAGAAGAGATGGGGGACATTTTTGGGGACACAAATTTTATGCCCAATAAGATAGTTACACGTTGACTCTAGTGGCTCCAAAATATAGATTTACTATCGATCAAGAAGCGGGAAGAAAAACACAACTAATTGCACATAAATTAGGAGTGAAACTTGGGCCACGAATTGGGTTAAGTTATCCCCTGCAGCGTCCAAAGAAGATCATGGGAGCCAAACCACGTCTGAGTTCAACTCGGCCTCTAAGCGTACACCACGTGGCACCAACAATTGAGAACAGCCAAGACTACTTGAAACAATATAAATATCCAAAGACCTCACATCATCTTAAGTCTAACCTAAACATCGGAGGCTTCCTTATTGATATGTCTCACAAATTTTAATCTAGTCTGTCTTTCCTTCTTAAACTCAATTTGTCTCACATCAACCTCAAATGTCAATCTCATATCTAATTTTGTTTCATTCTATCAACTATTTTAGAGAATACGCTTAAGTCTTTTGATGTTGCACAAGCGGAAACGCTTATTTATTCAAATGTTAGCCATGTTGTTGCCATGCGTGCACAGCATAATATATATTTTCTAATAATATAATAATGCTTTTAAAAGAAAACTCTTTTGTCAAAAAATTTGGTATACCTATTTTTCCTATTAAATTACCACGCTAATGTCAATTTAGTCCTTGGAACTTTTTTTGGGGTTAATTAAGGGCCTAAAATATATAAAAATAGGGAATATGGGAATTGATTTTACTTTTTTCGAATTTTATCCAATTTTCTGGTAATAGTAAGGGAAATTTATAGCTTTAAGCAAAATAACATTTAAACTATTAAAATGCTAAAAATATAAGTAAAAAAATTAAAAACAAAAGAGAACCTCTTAATTTCCAATTCCACAAGAGAGTAACATCAACTTCAGAATCCATCAACATTGATAGGGTGGAAATTCCTTTATCCACAGCTAACTTCAATCAAAGAGAAAACCCTAAAGCTAAGCTTCCAAAGTTTCACAATTCCTTAAATTTACCGCAAAACCACCAAACCAATTTCCAACCGAGTTCCTGATAACACCCTCCAAATCCTATAAAACCAGAATTACTGTTTTGAAAAGCAATCTTATTTTCGAATGGTATAAACACATACTTCACTAAGTACTTTTGAAGCGGTCTAAGCTAGTCCCCACTAGTTCCAGATCATCATGATAACATGTAATGGTTTTGGGTAAGACTTGTCGGAAATGTTTATCATATTACATTTAGTTCACTCCAATATTTCACACAAATCAAACTATTTAAATCAAAAAATATGTTTGAAGAAAAAAAAATTATTTTTTTGATTCAGTACAACAAGCATTATAAGTTCGATCTTATTTTCTAACACATCAATTAATTAAAACTGTGTCTTTTATTGCAAGTTCTAATTTGTTGTTTCATATCATGAAGGCTGTGACTCTTAATAAATCAATTGTTTATTATATATATATATATATATATATATATTTCAAGCTATAAAAGCATGACTTGGACGATCACACTCTTTGTTATTTAAGCTGTACATGTTTTTAGTGTTTCAGAATTAGAAAGTTTTATTGATGTGATATTTTAAAGAGTTTTTTGATTATTGGTACTATTAATTTATTTAAATTAAGCTTAAGTCGGAGTTTCTTCAATGTTGCGTGATCGTTAGTGAAGCCGCACCAGATTGTCTTAATTTTGATGTTAGATTGCTCCGTTATTGTAATGACCATTTGTGGCTAGTTTGTATTGACCTCTTGTAGCAATTGATTTTTTAAGCTAAATTATGAATGCAATCCCTGAATTTCTATAAATAAATAAAAAGTGTTCAACCTAAGATTTTTTTAATTAACATAATATAATTAGTTAACCACCTTTGGATATGATTATTGTTAATTAGTGAATTATATTGTAAAGGAGGAGGGAGTACTTGGTCAAATTACACATTAATCATATACATCCATTCAAGCATTGAGAATTATAAAAATGTAACCCTATACCCATTTAATATAATTTGGTGGGTTGTGGTGCATTTATACAAGTTTTATCATTATTCTTCGTCCTCGTTGATAGCTGAATCCTTACATTTACATCTCTCTTCATCCAAGATCCTTATTCTTGGACAGGTTAGGTGTTTTTCTGCTCATTACAAATACAATCTAACCCACCAATGGCATGCAACTCTCATTCCATATTATTCTTTTGTTTATTTTCTTATTATTCTATACTGTTGATTAATTACTTAAATTCCTAAGATTATTTGGGCTCTTGATTACAAATACAATCTAACCCCACCAACGACATGCTCCTCTCATTCCATATTATTATTTTGTTTATATTCTTAAATACAATCTCTTATTGTTTTTCTCACAAAAATTTCAATTTTACTCTTATTCATTCAATAACAAATTATAAATTTAGTTCTTTATATAACTTAATACTAAATTTGTGTTCATGGGTGCTACTTTATACTTGTTATTTTTCTCCTTAAGCTTTTCTATGTTCATGGGTGCTACTTTATACTTGTTAATTTTAAGCTTTTCTATAACTTCAAATTAAATTTTACTCTTACTCTTATTCATTAAACCACAATTTTAGCTTTTGTTTTGAACTTTAGTGAATGGTCATTCTTGATATTTTTGGGTATATATTGCTAAAAGATGTTTTATTTAAAGATTTAAACTTCATATTGTATTATTGTTTAATATAATGTGTTTTCATTTAACAATTTGCTAAGAAATATATTTTTGAAATAGGTGAAACGGGTCGTGTTGTGTCATTCGTGAATTGTAATTGGTCGTGTTCGTGTTGAGTGTTTTCCACCCTTTAAAAAAAGTGGGTTGACACGAACACGACAAACACGATCTATTTTCCAGGTCTAGTCACAACGACATGGAAGAAATTAGGGCAGCTTTAGGTCATAACAAGAAATATAAAAGCAAAGTTAAAATTTTTTTAAAAAAAAAAAAACATGTAGAAACCAGCTTCAAAGCACGAGAAAAACTTCCATGACACGGGGATGCTAGGATTAGCAATCCACATTATTGACACCATGTTGACCTCACTTTTCCCCTTAAGCAAATCCCACCAATTAAGGGATAACCCTTGCTTGTCATACCTCACATCCCACCAAACAAGGAGTAGCTAGCCATGCCCCCTCCCATGCCTTATCAATGCCCAAGGCCCCATATCAGGGGGAGGCCATGTAGAATCCCCAAATCAAGGAGAGTCATGCATTCTCTACCACTACTTGGACTACAAAAGGGAGCTTACCACCTCCAAGCACTCTCCCAAGCCCTCTATTTCTCTTCTACAAGAGCTCTTAAGCCTCTCTCTCCATATCTCTCTCATGTACAATATAATCTCCATATTCAAATATAAATACAAAGTTATAAATTATAGTAGATGTAGCCCTATTATAGGTGAATCACTCAAACATTTGTGTTATGTGTGTGATTGTATCTTAATCCGTTTGTTACAAATCTCTTGTAATATTGGGCAGATCTTCCAAGGCGTCAATCACGACCTTGTGGGCAAGGCTTTTACACAAAAGGGTAACAATGTCATTTTTAAGCAAAATTAGTCCTTTTCAATATCCTTATTACTAAACTATTTATGACTAATAATTTTTCTTATTTATTTAGGTCACTTACACGCCAATATAAACAATTACAATTTCATATGGATACACGTTCCTCTTAAAAAAAAAAACTAGTATTAAGTAATTTAGCCTTTTAGGTATGATATTAGTATGAATTTTTTTTTTGTTGGTGATGAAAAAGAAGTGTAAATTTAATTAGCCATTTTTGTCAACAAGACCTAGCCTAGTGAAAAATGGTTTAACTTGTAGACGAAAGGTCTCATGTTTGAATTTCTATGACATCTTGATTGTCTGTGAAAAACTCCCCTCCATTCTATATATAGTTTAGACTATAATTTGTACTAAAAATAATAAAAATAAAAGCCCTAATAGAGTTTTTCTTTCCAACTCGAGTCTGACCTGATAGTTGATTTTTCCAAAGCGCACTTGTACATGTCTCCACTTACGAAGTTAGGCCATCTCCAGTCATAGGGCTAAATGTAGTCCATGGCTAAAAATTTAGCCATCCAAAATATTTATTTTTTAAAGAATAGTGTATGGCTAAATTTTTCCATCTCCAGCCATGCGAGGCTATATTTTAGGGTCATTCATATTTTATTATTTTGAGAAACACTATGGTACAACACATACATTCCACAACTATGTATTGTTTAATTTAATTAAACTACTATTTAGAGACAATATTCCATGACCAAGAATTTTTTATAATTTTTTTAAAACAACACTTGAAAACATTTGAAAAGGTGACTACAATTTTTTTTTTAAAGGATGGGTTTCAATGGTTTGACATCCAACAGTCATGACCAATAATTTTTTATGATTTTTTTACGAATTGAAAACATTTATAAAGGCTTTTAAATATATTTATATATATATATATATATATATATCCAACTGACATTATCAATGAAAAGCACATGCATGGAGCCCACAAAAAATTTGGCTTAGGACTAGGCTAAAGTTGGGCTAAATGTGGCCCGGTTGGAGGGCTAAAGGGCCAAATGTGGCCCTCCAAATTTGGCTAAAATTTTATTTAGCCTATGGCTGGAGATGAGTTTTGCATTATTTTAGGGCTATATTTGGGATATAGCCCATGACTGGAGATAGCCTTAGGACCCAAAACAGACGTCTAGACTGATAACCATCATTTCATATCATACATACAGAACCCTCGAAAATTCTGTCATAATAATGGTAATAATAATGGTAATGACTTCTTAAACTTTTTCCTAATGTCATAATAATGGTAATGACTTCTTAAACTTTTTCTTCTCTCAAGTGCTGTAAATAAATTTATAAAAAAAATGAAACTAAATACAATTTTGATTCTTTTGAAAGAAAATTGAAATTCATAATATTGTAAAATAACACAACGACTTGCATTGTGATGGTCAACAGGTTTGGCTCAATAAAAAAGGGCATTGACTTGTAAACGCTTAGTCAATTGTTCGAACCCCATGATAACTTGGTAACTTGCATTGTGATGAGCAAAATATTTGTGGGTAGACCATGTCTTTTTTCTTTCTATAGCAAGCAAGAAGTTAACATGTCATAATTTCTAGGGACCAAGTCATACTTACCAATATAGAAGGTTTCATAAAGAAATACAAGAAAGCTTAGGACACCTTGGCAAAATTCCAAGGTGAAAGTTAAGCATAAAATGCTAGCAGATCATAGCTCAAATTAACAGTAAAAATGGCAGAAGTGAAGCTCTTTAGGACATGGTCAAGTCCTTTTGCTTTGAGAATAGTTTGGGCACTGAAACTCAAAGGTGTCCCATATGAAACAATCTATGAAGATCTTTCAAACAAAGGCCTTTGCTTGTTCAGTATAACCCTATTCATAAAAAGGTTCCAGTGCTTGTGCACAATGGAGAACCAATTATTGAGTCTTTTGTAGTTCTTGAATACATGGATGAAATTTGGAAGGAAAATCCCTTGCTGCCTGAAGATCCTCTTGAGAGAGCCGCTGCACGCTTTTAGGCCAAATTTGGTGATGACAAGGTAACCTAAAATCACTCTTTCATAATCAGATATAAGCATATGCTTGTAAAACTTAAATATGGCACAATAATTTTGTACTACTTACTCTGCAAATTTTCATATGAAGTTTCACACACTTGACTCAGTATTTCTAGGCAAAAAATTAAAATAAATATAATGGAAGCTAATTCAAAAGAAAGTTAGTCAATAAATGCAAATGCTCCTAGTTCCGGTAGCTTATAAACCCTCTGCAACTGCATTGAGCACCCATGGAGCCATGGAGAAGGCAGGATAAAAAAATTCAGAAGGGAAAAAAAAATTTGGACCATTTCTCGATTTATGCGTGTCATCCTTGCGCAGGGGCCATGCTAATCTTCTCTGTATCGTTCCAATTTTATCGGATGTCCCCAAAGGGACAAGCTTTGTTGTTAAACGACCATATATAAAGCTTTCATGCATAGAGGGGTTTTTCAATGTGAGACTTATTATGCAACCTCCTCCTTAATAGCGAAGCCGCTTCTACCTTTTATCGGGCCCCAAGCGCAATCTCCACCACAAAGTGGATTGAATTACGACCCCACGTAACTTAAGAGTAAAGAGGTTCACAATTTTTCATTCTAAACATCTTAAGATTTCTTCATTAACGGCGATATTATCGGCGATATTTCACCGATAATATCGATATTAAAGACTATGGTGGCACCGTGAGGGGGCTAGGTCGGGAAGGAGGTATCGCTATTTGGGAAATTTTAATTTTTTATTTGTTATTTCATAAGTGTTGGCTAAGGTGGAAATGGTGAGTTTTGGGTTCATACAATTATGCTGATGTGGCTTATGAGAATTCATTATATTAATTTAATAGTTAGTATTTGTTTAAATACGTATAATTATAGCGATGCTAAATACAGAAATTCGAACCTTCGCTATTTTTATCAAGTTAGAAAAAGACATCTTGCATATTTGTAATATTTGATTATGGATATATATTGTCTTTGGAATAAAATAGTCCACGGTGTAGCAACAGACCCATTAGTACTGTAGTCGTTTGGAGCAATTGCTGTTATAGAAATTATAGTTTTCCTTTTCCATAAAGTCAAATACAAAAACATTTATATTATAAATAACTTATAAACAAATTGGAAAGCTTTTAAGGTACAATGAAATTGAAGAAAACAAAATAATAGGTAAGTAAAGCAAAATAAATAATAAGTAAGAAGGTGAGTTTGGTACAATGAAACACGTCAAAGACACTGTCCTAAAGCCTTTGTAGCCTCCCTATGTGCAGATACTGACGGTCTACACTCCAAGATACGACCCCTTGTACACAAACTTGAGATCTTCTATGAGCACGTTCATAAAAGGATATAGGTATCCAAGTTACAGAACCATTGCCAAAATAATAATATAAAGTAGATAATATATATAAAAGTAGAAAATGAGAGAATTAGTTTGTAGTGGTGATTGTGGTATGTGATATTCTAATGGTGTATTGTGGGTGTTGCAAATGTGAAGGAGGAATGACCTTTTATAAGCATCCAAGAACATGTAACCTTCACTAACTAGAAAATTAAGGCATTCAATATAGAAATAAAACTTGAATATTAAATATTTATAACCCCCATAATAAATAAAATAAAACAGCCAAAATAATAAATAAATAAAACGGTTAAATTTTTAAAACCTTTTTAAAAATCCAACAATTGCTCCCCTAAGAAAGTTCATGGATTCGAGTCCTAGCATCCAGTGTAGTGTGTGTGTGAGTTTAGAATATTATCATATCGCCCCTTTTAATAGAAAAGGTCCTAAACAAAAAGGCAACGGTTTATGAGTTATTTCCAAAAACAAAAAAACAAAAAAAGGGTATTGTTATAAAACTAAGGGGAATTGTAGACAGCAATAAGAGGAAAAGAAATACAGAGAATTTATTCTATGACCTTGTATCAACATATCATATTCATCTTTGATAAGTGCCTATTTATAGGCTTACAATAGAGGTATTTAACCCACAATTTATAGCTACTAATTACAATAATAAGGGCATAGGTTACAAAGCAATTAAGGGTGGAGGTAATGGATATTATGGTGGTCATACACATTCCATGCATTTACAACACTCCCCCTTGGATGTCCACCATACAATGGCATAGTTCCCTCATTAAAAACCTTGCTTGGAAAACCTAGTGGGACAAAACCAAAGCGAAGGGAAAAAGAGTGAAACTTTCTTTTGGATCATTGATATGGTGTTGGATACACTTATGTTGCCTCGTTAAAACCTTGCTATGAAAAACCCAGTTGGACAAAAACCTAGTCGAAGGGAAAAAGAGTAAAACACGCATATGTCTTGTATGTAGTAGAATTGAGATGCTCCCCCTGATTGATATCTCCCCCTAATTAATATTTCCCCTTCTCTGATTTGAGCAATACAAGCAACATTGTCTTCATACATGATTGTCTATCACACTATTCGACCTGCTTTTCACTTTCAAATGATTGAAATCTTTAGGAGTATCAACAACTAATTTAATAGTTAGAATATGTTACAACAATATCAAATTTGAATTCAAAATACTCAAACTCTTAGTGTTAACTCTTAATTAAGAACATTGTGGTACTTTATATCCTTCAAGGGGTCACTTCATCCGATATATCTCAAATATTTCATGAGCTTTGAGGATTTCCATGTACCATATAGTCTTAATAAATATGCATTTAACACATGCTATAAGTTTCGTGTTAAAATAACAACTGCACTTATAGAAATGTGGATGCATCTACGATGAGATGAGAGACTAAAACCATGTCTCTACCAGGAAACCTTATGTCATATTAATGTTCTTATTTCACTTCACAAACACCAATTCGTAACCTTCATACTTAACATTTGTAATTCGGTGTTTGAGCTATAGGTTCAATATCCCACACTTCATATTTAGTGATAAATGGAATTGCCTATTTCCATTTTTGGCCAATCACTTAATTTGTCGACATTCATAAGGCGATTTAATATAATCATAGCCCTTGATGATTGTAGTAGCTACTAATAAACCAAATGTATCATCAATTCGTGATCCCACAATTCTCATGTGCATGCGCATGCATAATTTATAAGCATCTCATTGCTTTGGGGTATCAATGCCTCTTCAGGGGCTGATGTTGTCACTTATGGGACAAACATTTCTTTTACAATGAATTAATTAGAATATGTGGATCATAATATCATATAGGCGTTATTTTTTATAGGGCTTGAATTGTTCAAATAATCTCCACTTCTAAGGAGTTAAGTTTTTAGAACCTATATTTTTGTCATGCTTACAGTCACTTATTGTCATGTTAATGGATTGTGATATATGAATATCAATCCATGCTTGCATATTCATAACTTTATATATGCATTATCTTGATGAGACAAAAGCGGATCAATTCAACACTATTTCACGACGTTTTTCAGGAACTGTCATTTCTCCCCCTAACGGCGGGAAAATTGTCTCAAAATGTAGGAAGATAAACTCACTGTCATTATCAAATATGTGACCATTTTAGTAGGGACATTCAGTAAAACTGGTGAAATGATTCATAATTAAATGTTGTATAGGCTCACAAATATCCCTTTGAATTAGGGCTCAAAGTCAATTTTTGACTTAGATGATCTTATGACAGCTTTTATTTATGAGCATTCTTTGTAATGATATTTGTTGGACAAGACAATATTTTGAGTCTTTAAATGATGTCCTTACAAATTTATAAAAATCTTATGTATCTTTGTAGGACATGGATTGCCAAGATAGTCATGCCACAACATAAAAGTTATCCGATCAATGAACTTCTGGTTCATGATATTATAATCTTCAACTACTGTAATAGTTGTGTAATATTGGGGCCTCTTGAACTTCTAGTTCATGACATCATAAACTTCATACTCACAAATGAAAGTAAGAAGTTTCTCCAATAGACGCCTCTGGCTATCAATATTGGGGCGGTAATACAAAACATTACCATTGTAAAACGAAATTAACTAATAATCCAACATAAATAAAATAAAATAAAATAAAATGAGTAAAGTGGTATAAATGAGGAATAAAATAAATAAATTAAAAACTATGAAATTCCAAGATAATCCAATATTAATGTGGATTCAATATGTAGATAAAACTATAAGTTTAAGAATTGGATTTCTAACCAATTTAGGTTCATATAGGCACAAATAAGTAATGAACTTTAGGTTCATATATAGTATTAAGATCCATGAAAAACTATGAACTTCAGGTTCATATCAATATATAGTCGAAACTTCAGGTTCAAATATGTAGATCTAAATAAATTGAATTAATAGTTGTGCTTTGAACTTCATACTCAAATCGATGTATATGCACTCGAAACTTCTGGTTCGGGTTCTTGACATATATGGGCCTCATGGAATTCTGATTTTGATTAATACAAAATTGAGGAGTTGCATGTCCTTATGTGCTCTTTAAATTCACGAAACATCATGCCCTCAATTATTTGGAATCAAAGAACTTCAGGTTCTGATTCAATCAAAATAACTCTAGGTCCTAATCTAGTTATATGATGAGGATTGAGGAACTTCGGGCCCTGATCTTTTGTATAATACAAACTCATCATAATAATTAAGATCATATTTAAATTAAAATAAACAAAGAAAAAAAAAAAGGCATTATATTCATGTGTAATAAGAATAAGAATTTCTTTTTCTTAAACGAGCATGATGAAGTCTGCTGGTGAGTATAAAGAAACTCTATACCATGTGATGACTCTAGCTCATATAAGAAGAATGAAAATTCAGAGAAAGAAAACATACCAAGAGCAATGTCGTGCTGATAACGTGTTATAAAACTAAGGGGAATTGTAGACAGCAATAAGAGGAAAAGAAATACAGAGAATTTATTCTATGACCTTGTATCAACATATCATATTCATCTTTGATAAGTGCCTATTTATAGGCTTACAATAGAGGTATTTAACCCACAATTTATAGCTACTAATTACAATAATAAGGGCATAGGTTACAAAGCAATTAAGGGTGGAGGTAATGGATATTATGGTGGTCATCCACATTCCATGCATTTACAACATTTTACTCTTACTCTTATTCATTCAACAACAATTTTAGCTTTTGTTTTGAACTTTAGTGAATGGTCATTCTTGATATTTTTGGGTATATATTGCTTAAAGATGTTTTTTTAAAGATTTAAACTTCATATTGTATTATTGTCTAATATAATGTGTTTTCATTTAACAATTTGCTAAGAAATATATTTTTAAAATGGGTGAAATGGGTCGTGTCATGTCATTCGTGAATTGTAACGGGTTGTGTTCGTGTTGGGTATTTTCCACCCGTTAAGAAAAGCAGGTTGACACGAACACGACAAACACGATCCGTTTGCCAAGTCTAGTCACAACGACATGGAAGAAATTAGGGCAACTTTAGGTCATTACAAGAAATATAAGAGCAAAGTAAAAAAAAAAAAAAAAAAAAACATGTAGAAACCAGCTCCAAAGAACGAGAAAAACTTCCATGACACAGGGATGCTAGGATCAACCACATTGTTGACACCATGTTGACCTCACATTCCCCCTTAATCAAATCCCACCAATTAAGGGATAACCCTTGCTTGTCATATCTCACATCCACCAAACAAGTAGTAGCTAGCCATGCCCCTCCCATGCTTTCTCAATGCCCAAGGCCCTAAATATGGGGAGGCCATGTAGAATCCCCCAATCAAGGAGAGCCATGCATTATCTACCACTACTTGGACTACAAAAAGGAGCTCACCACCTCCAAGCAAAGGGACCAGCAGCTGCCACTTCTCCAAGAGCTCTCCCAAGCCCTCTATTTCTCTTCTACAAGAGCTCTTAAGCCTCTCTCCCCATATCTCTCTCATGTACAATGTAATGTTCATATTCAAATACAAATACAAATACAAAGCTATAAACTATAGTAGATGTAGCCCCATTATGAGTGAACCACTCAAACACTTGTGTTATGTGTGTGATTATATCTTAATCCGTTAGGTACAAATTAACCCGTTAACACCCATAATTATCCCAATGCAATGAAATCCTGCAACCTGCCAATTACTTTTGACTTATCATTTAATATTTTAAGAATATTTTAGTCCGTATCAAATCTCCAAAATAGCCTCCCACTTATTTCCGCTTCCTTCTCTTCCAAGTAAAAGCCATAACGTGTTTTCTCTTCTTTTGTGGGAATATTTCTCATTCCAACTACTGCTTCCATAATCCATTCAATTATCTTCAAAACCCACAAAGTCATAAGCTTTTTATTCACCACTGAAGCAGCCATTGCATCCGACACCATCAAGTTTTTATTTTTTTATAATTTTTTCTGGTTTTAATGGCTTTGTTTATTTATTTTAATGCCGCCTTCCTCCTATGAATGAAATCAACAGTCAGCATCGAGCCATAGGCATTACGAATAAGTAACAAGATAAACACACCTGATCCTCCTATCACTCTTCTATTGCCATCAAATTCATATGTGATATCCATTGGGTTGGGATACTGATGTGAATGGATGACCCTTACATCCCCGTGCCAAGGAAGTTCTTGTTTTTTTTTTGGGACATTTTGGAAAAAGCAAAAGGAGAGAGAAAAATTTTTAAAGAAGCAAAAATGGACAAAAATGCCCTTATTTATTTTTAGATTTCTAAGGAATCAAATACATTTGCATGTCTTTGATTTGAAAGTTGAGCGGTTTTTTTGTCTTTTTTGAAAAAACTTTGGCTTTTTTTAAAAGTGAAATTTTTTTTATGTCCAAAACCTAAAAAACCTTTTTTTTTTTTCCCTGTATCAGAGAAGTTTTCTCCCAAAGTAGTGTGCGGGAGCAGAAAGTAGGGCCCTCGAGTTTGACACTCACGACAGCCACACCCACATTATTAGGACCTAGTCACCCTCTGATTTTCCAAAGTTGCAGCAGTATGGGCTGCTTGATTCGCTCAGCGGCTAATCCACTGCCTTTGGATCGAAGACAAGAAAGCACCTCCAAATCTCTTGTAATATTGGGCAGATCTTCCAAGGCGTCTATCACGACATTGTGGGCAAGGCTTTTATACAAAAGGGTAACAATGTCATTTTAAAGCAAAATTAGCCCTTTTCAATATCCTTATTACTAAACTATTATATGACTAATAATTTTTCTTATTTATTTAGGGAGAATTTCACTTACACGCCAATATAAACAACTACAATTTCATATGGATATAAGTTCCTCTTAAAAAAACCAGTATTAAGTAATTTACCATCTTAGGTATAACATTAGTATGATTTTTTTTTTGGGTGATGAAAAGGAAGTGTAAATTTAATTAGCCATTTTTGCCCACGGGGCTAACCTAGTGAAAAATGGTTTAACTTGTAGACGAAAAGTCTCTGGTTTGAATTCTCATGACATCTTAACTATGTGTGCGAAAAATTCACCTCCCATCACATATAGTTTAGAACATGACTTGTACTAAAAAAAATTAAAACCATAGCTGGGCACTGAAACTCAAAGGTGTCCCATATGAAACAATCTATTAAGATCTTTCAAACAAAACCCCTTCGCTTCTTCAGTATAACCCTATTCATAAAAAGGTTCCAGTGCTTGTGCACAATGGAAAACCAATTGTTGAGTCTTTTGTAGTTCTTGAATACATTGATGAAACTTGGAAGGAAAATCCCTTTCTACCTGAAGATCCTCTTGAGAGAGCCGCTGCACGCTTTTGGGCCAAATTTGGTGATGACAAGGTAACCTAAAATCACTCTTTCATAATCAGATATTTGCATGCTTGTAAAACTTAAATATGGCACAATAATTTTGTACTACTTACTCTGCAAATTTTCATATTAAGTTTCACACACACTTTAAGTTTTTCTAGGCTAAAAATAAAAGTACATATAACGGAACTAATTCAAAAGAAAGTTAGTCAATAAAATATTTTTCATTGTTTGATTGTTTGGTTTGGTTTGTGATTTGCCATGAAGGTTTTGCCATCTATTTGGGAGTCATTTACCAATGAAGGGAAAGACCAAGAGGAAGCTATTGTAAAAGCCAAGGAGAACTTGAAGTATTTGGAAGAAGAGGTAAAGGGAACGAAATTTTTTTGGGGAGAGAAGCTTCGATTTGCAGATATTACGCTTGGATGGATTGCACACAATGAGAGTGTGTTAGAAGACGTAGCCAGAATGAAATTGTTAACAGAAGAAGAATTTCCATTGCTATCAGCATGGAAATTGACTTTTGCAGATGCTCCTATAATCAAAGATAATTGGCCGTCCAGAGACAAACTCGTCGCCAAATTTCAGGCTACCCGTGGGATCAACTTTTGAAAAAAAGCACCAAAATGAGATGGCTTGTGACCATTGCATGAATGGAAACGAGGGGAAGAGTTAGATACCGGTCTTACTATCAAGAATTACAGAAAGGATCATGGATTTTAGTAAAATAAGAAATCTAAATGAGAGTGTGTTTAAGAGTATTTTTTATCATGCCAAAGGCACTTCTTATTGTGTATGGTTTGCTTGAACTATATCAAAGTGTTTTTGTTCTCTCTTTTTTTGGGTTATTGAAGCACTTTTGGTCTTTTCTTGGAGATGCTCAAGTAAATGTTTTATGTGTTTCTACTAATTACGTTATTAGCATAAGTGTTACTGAGTGAAAAGGTACGAGAAAGTCCTAATTAGTCTCTAATAACTTATATGAAGCATTTACCAAACAAGTATAGGAAACAATTCAAGGACAAACAGAACAACCTAGGGTAACTTTGTAGAGAAAATAACAGACGCAAACAGGATCTACTAACTTAAAAGGCTAGAGTGTGGAGAAATAATCATGTGTATTTCCCATGCAGATATGGAAGTTTTAACTCAATGGGATTCATACAACACATAATTCGTCTGCTGCATTCCGTACTGTAAAATTGTAGCTCTGCAGTTTATTTCTATCCTTGCAGTCTACGATCCTAAATCAAAATGTAAATGGCTCCCGTTACAATTTACGAATTTCTCAAACAACCAAGATTGAAAATTCTAAACGAGAATGTCCACAGAGCTCAACTGGAAAAAAAAAACATATGTTGGGGTTTTACATCCTATATTGTGAACCAAAGTGTAAGGGATAAGCTTAAAGTACTGCAAGGTACATAGTTACCAATTTTGTAAGGATCATAGTAACAGAGTCATTTTATCAAACAGGTAGTAGGCAAGATTTTGACATGCATTTGATTCAAAAAAGTACATTGAATTCTAACTTTTACTTACACCTGGAAGATCAATGATTGAGCCGACGAACCGTCAAAGCCTATAAATGCAAATGCTCCTACCTCCGGTAGCTTATAAACCCTCTGCAACTGCATTGAGCACCATGGAGCAATGGAAAAGGCAGGAAAAAAAAAATCTCAGAAAGGGCCAAAAAAAAAAAATTTGGACCATTTCTCGATTTATGCGTGTCATCCTTGCGCAGGGGCCATGCTAATCTTCTCTGTATCGTTCCAATTTTATCGGATGTCCCCGAAGGGACAAGCTTTGTTGTTAAACGACCATATATAAAGCTTTCATGCATAGTGGGGTTTTCCAATGTGGGACATATTATGCAACCTCCGTTTTAATAGTCAAGCCGCTTCTACCTCTTATCGGGCCCCAAGCCCAATCTCCAACACACAGTGGATTGAATTACAACCCCACTTAAACTTGAGTAAAAAGGTTCATAATTTTACATGCTAAACATCTTAAGATTTCTTCATTAACGTTGGCCTCAGATTTGGATAATTTTTCAAGGTACAAAAATCTCCAATCCCTTGGCATGCTAAGTGTCAACACACGGGGTTCAACGTTTCCTTCCTTTCCGAAACAAAATTTAATATAAACACTTTTATGGATACAAATTCCTCTTAAAAAGAGTTAAATATTTTTTTAGTCAATGAGAAAAAAAATTAGTCAAATTGGTCATTGTGTTTTTTTAAGTTGACAATCTATAGACATTTTGTTATCTTTCGTTAGGTGTAGTTTTTATTTTTATTTTTTTAAGAAACACACTTAGTATTCTTCCTCTAACTCAATGAATTAGGGTATATTGTGCTATTAGGGTTTAACAAATTGGGGGAAATCTTGGGTTGCAATCGAAATTGCAAGGTATAAGGAAAAAAAAAAAACCAAATTAAAATGAAATCAACAAGTTACCAATATATTTTGGTGCTCTATCACCTTGATTACGTATCCTTGCCATCCGAAATCACAATACGATACTCACTCAATCGATTCATGCTTCAATATAGCATTCAATCGTTGACCTAATGCCTCACAATTTTGATTTAACCCCAAGATTTTTCCCAATTTGCTAAGCACTAATAGCATAATATACCCTAACTCTTTGAGTTAGAGGAAGAAACTGAACATATTTCCTAAAACAAAAAAAATAAAAATTGCACTTAATTGAAAATAACAGAATTTCTATAAATTGAAAACTTTGTGAAACACAGTGACCAATTTGGGGCTAAATTTTTTTGTCAGTGGCCAAATTGAATTGTCATGTAAAACTCAGTAACCAAAAAGGTATTTAACCCTAAAAAAAAGCTAGCATTAAGTAATTTATCATTTTAGGTATAACATTAGCATGATTTCTTATTTTTATGAAAATGAAGTGTAAATTTAATTAGCCATTTTTGCCAATGTGGCCTAGCAGAAAACGGCATAACTTGTAGAGGAAAATTTTAAGTTCGAACTCTCATGATATGACATTTTTGTTGTGTGTGAGAGAGAGAAACCACCATTCCATTTAGTTTAGACAATCACAACTAGTATATAACAAAATAAAAATAAAAACCATAATAGGGTTTTTTTGTTTTTCTTTTCAACTCATGTCTCACTTGATATTTAATTTTCCAAAGCGCATCTGTACATAGCCGGCACATGGGCCAAAAACAGACGTCCAGACTGGGAAGAGAACAAATAGAAGCCTCTTTTGGTGACGACGACATCGGAGCTTACAACAGAAACCCTTTCTTTTTCTTTACACACACTTTTTCCCCATATTTTTCCTAATTTCACAGCGGTGATGGTTTCTTAAACTATTTCTTCTCTCAAGTGCTATAAATGAATTTATATAAAATGAAACTAATAGAATTTTGATTCTTTTGAAAGAAACTTGAAAACCATAATGTTGCAAAATAACACTACTAAAACTTGTACTGTGATGGCCAACAAGTCTAAGCCAGTGAAAAAGGAGCTTGCTTTGCAAATACCTGGTCTTATGTTTGAACCTCCATGACACCTTCATAGTGTGCCTGTGAAAACTCCTCTCCTACTTGTAGTTTAGACTATCGTTGGTATTATAAAAAAATACTTGCGAGCAAAATATTTCTGAGCAGCCCATGTCTTTTTTCTTTCAAGAGCAAGCAAGAAATTAACATGTCATAATTTCTAGGGACCAAGTCATACTTACCAATATAGAAGGTTTCATAAAGAAATACAAGAAAGCTTAGGGCACCTCGGCAAAATTCCTAGGTGAAAGTTAAGCATAAAAGGCTAGCAGATCATAGCTCAAATTAACAGCAAAAATGGCAGAAGTGAAGCTCTTTAGGACATGGTCAAGTCCTTTTGCTTTGAGAATAGTTTGGGCACTGAAACTCAAAGGTGTCCCATATGAAACAATCTATGAAGATCTTTCAAACAAAAGCCCTTTGCTTCTTCAGTATAACCCTATTCATAAGAAGGTTCCAGTGCTTGTGCACAATGGAAAACCAATTGCTGAGTCACTTGTAATTCTTGAATACATTGATGAAACTTGGAAGGAAAACCCCTTGCTGCCGGAAGATCCTCTTGAGAGAGCTGCCGCACGCTTTTGGGCCAAATTTAGTGATGAGAAGGTAACCTAAAACCACTCTTTCATAATCAGATATTTCCATTCTTGTAAAACTTAAATATGGCACAATAATTTTGTACTAGTTACTCTGCAAATTTTCATATTAAGTTTCACACACTTGACTAAGTTTTTCTAGGAAAAAAAATAAAATTAAATGTAATGGAAGTGTATTATGTAGATGATATATGTGGCATCCCATTTGAAGCTAATTCAAAAGAAAGTTAGTCAATAAAATATTTTGTTTGGTTTGGTTTGTGATTTGCCATGAAGGTTTTGCCATCTATTTGGGAGTCATTTACCAATGATGGGAAAGAGCAAGAGGAAGCTATTGTAAAAGCCAAGGAGAACTTGAAGTACTTGGAAGAAGAGCTGAAGGGAAAGAAATTCTTTGGGGGAGAGAAGCTTGGATTTGTAGATATTGCACTTGGATGGCTTTCACAATATGAGAGTAGTGTGTTTGAAGACGTAACCGGAATGAAATTGTTAACAGAAGAAGAGTTTCCATTGCTATCAGCATGGAAACTGACTTTTGCAGATGCTCCTATAATCAAAGATAATTGGCCATCTAGAGACAAACTTGTCGCCAAATTTCAGGCTATTCGGGAGGATCACCTTTTGAAAAAAGCAAAAAAATGAGATGGCTTGCGACCATTTCATGAATGGAAACGAGGGGAAGAGTTGGATACTGGTCTTACTATCAAGAATTACAGAGAGGATCATGGATTTTAGTAAAATAAGAAATCTAAATGAGAGTGTGTTTTAAGAGTATTTTTTATCATGCCAAAGGCACTTCTTATTGTGTACGGTTTGGTTGAACTCTTTAATAGTGTTTTTCTTCTCTCTCTTTTCGGGCTATTGAAGCACTTCTGGTCTTTTCTTGCAGATGATCAAGTAAATGTTTTATGTGTTTCTACTACTTACGCTATTAGCATAAGTGTTAATGAGTGAAAAGGTACCAAAAATTTCTAATTAAAGTCTATAATAACTTCTATTAAGCATTTACCAAACAAGTACAGGAAGGAGAACAGGACAACCTAGGGTGACTTTGTAAAGAAAATAACAGGCACAAATAGAATCTACTAACTCAAATGGCTAGAGTGTGGAGAAATAATCATGTGCATTCCCAACCATGTAATTGCAAATATGGAAGCAAAAACCCCATGGGATTCAAATAACACATACCTTGGCTGCTTCATTCCATAACTTCTTTGCAGCCACAATACTGTAAAATTGTAGCTCTGCTGTTTGTTCTATCCTTGCAGTCTACAATCCTATATCAAAATGTAAATGCCTACTGTCACAATTTACGAATTTCTCAAACAACCAAGATTGGAACTTGACTGAAAGAAACATATATTGGGTTTTTACATCTTATATTTTGAACATTAACTCGGTTATATAGTAAAAGTGGAGATACCAAAGTGTAAGGGATCATCTAAAGAGCCATTAAAAGTACATACACAACAATTTTATAAGGGTCATAGTAACAGAGGCATTTTATCAAACACCCAGCAGGCAAGATTTTGACATGCATTTGATTCAAAAAAAGTACTCTAAATTCTGACTTTTACTTACACCATGAAGATCAACAATTAAGCCCACGAACCGTCGAAGCCTATAAATGCAAACTGCTCACAAATTGCCCTAGCCCCAGCATTTGAAATGCCCCACCTTCAGACTTGCCCAAGCATCTCAAACTGGCCAAGCTTCAGAAACTCCCAAAAAAAAAATGTTTAAGTCTCCTACAAAGAGGATTAAATTCCCCAAAAAGAAGGATGGTTCTCAAACTCTGCAAGGCTCTCAATCTGTGCAAGGAACTGAATCTGTGCAAGCTTGTCGAGTTTCTCAAACTGGCCAAAGTTCTCAACCTGCCCAAAGTTCTCAATCTGCCCAAACTTCTCAATCTGTGCAAGGATCTCAACCAAGTGCAAGCTCATCACATCCTTTTGCTAGTGGTCCAAGCAAAAAGAGGTTCAAATCTCCTGCCAAGAGGAAGAAATTTACCAATCGAAAGGATTTGTTGGATGGTTTTCAGCCCTGGAGATTCTGATCATGTGCAAGTGTTTTGTGTTTTGTTAAAATGCCTCTTATGAAGACCTTTTCATTCCACTTTTGTTTTGCATGTACAACTGTTAAGGACAAGTGTTAAGGACAACCCTTTCAAATGGGGCTTTTGATTGAACTATTATTTTGCAAGTCCAACTATTAAGAACTTTATTTGTAATGTTATAAACTGTGAGGATTTGATCAGTCTTATAAAACCCATGATTGTCTGTTATAAACTATTGCAGGTGTTTGTGGTACTGTTGATTTGGTAATGCTTTTCATACCATTACATATGAGGTCAAAATCCAATAAGTAACTCCCACATTGTGTTCAACAACCACATGCATTACATAAGTACCAATACATTGTTACATCCAGTTGCAAATTCAAACCATATTCCTCCATCATTACATAGCTACCAAGATATGATATTTTACATACAGTTGCAAAATACAGACTTGTACAATCTGCCTAATTCCTTCATTGCAATGACCACATTTTGTGCCAAGTTGTTACAGACATTGCCAAAACAACACTACCATTACTAAACCCCATGAAAGAATAAGCCAACCCATTAACTTTCTTTCTCTTGCTTGACGATGCCCAACGTCCTTTTCAAGTTCCTTCAATCTTCTAAGTAGCCAACTCACCAGAGCCTTCTCTCTAGGTGGAAATTCAACGTCCACCCAAACAAAAAACACATATCCTTTTTTCCTCCTCTGCATCAATCATTAATACCAATTAATAAAAAAATTTAACCGGATTCACAAACTTTCAACAACATAACTTACCCCTGATGAGTTTGGACAAACATGGAATCTTCGAAGTGGGTTCACCTCAGTCCATGAAGTTTGTAAGCGAGCTATCTTCCCACAAAAGCAACGCGGTGCCGCCACATCCAACTCTTCCCCTCTGTCAACTATTTCAGTTTTCATTTTCAATTTTCGTGGAACCCAACCTCTGATTTCTAGGGTTTTAGAGGAAGCCAATTTGGGGTTTTTCGGTTCGATAGGCAGCTGAGATCAATTAGAACGTTTGAGCTATATCAGATGTTAGAGGTGGGCTCTACATGTACACGTCACACCCTCAGATTGGTGGGAAAAATCCCAGCTCAATTGAATGGACCAAACTACCCCTGCCACGTCATTGGTTTAAAGGAATTTGGAATGGCGTTGACGGAAAGTGGTTAAGTGAAACACGAAACATTGGTCAACAGGGCAAAGTGGGTCACTTTAACTTTGAGGGGGTAAAGTGAGAATTGACCAATGTTCCAGGGGGCACTGTAGCATTTAATCCAAAAAAATATATCGCAAAAGGTGCAAAAAAAATTTGGACCATTTCTAGATTTATGCGTGTCATCCTTGCGCAGGGGCCATACTAATCTTCTCTATATCGTTCCAATTTTATCGGATGTCCCCAAAGGGACAAGCTTTGTTGTTAAACGACCATATATAAAGCTTTCATGCATTGAGGTGTTTTCCAATGTGGGACTTGTTTGAGCCCCTCCATCGATGAGCCCAGCCCAAGGCTAGGGAAAAAGAAAATTTATGCGTTCAGTTGGAGCAGCCCAGCCTGGGGTGTGGGACCCACCAACCCGGCTGGCCGAAGGCAAGTTCCGCCGAGGTCCAAAACGCGGGTGACGTCACCGACGCGTCGACACGTGGTATTCAAATTTTTACGTTGGAGCGCAATGCACGCGCCAACGGTAAAAATTTGAACCGGCGTCGACGCGACGCAAGCCCAACGGCTGGAAGACACGTGGCACGCCCCAGCGCTCCGATTTGATTCCACACTTCATCCAATGGTGGCGATTTTCCAGCAATAAAATTATGAAAAAAAATCGAAATTTTTTAAAAAAAAATACTAAAAAATTCTGATTGTTTTTTTCCTATAAATACCCTTCACTTTCAACACCAATTCTCATACATTTTATTCTACTTCTACAATTACTCAACATTTTTTTCACTCTTCACTCAACATTTTCTTCACTCTTCACTCAACATTTTCATCTCTTTCACATTGTAATTTTATTTCTTATTTTTATGGCTTCTTCTATTGAAACCGGAGGGGCGTGGAGCACCATGGAAGATGTTTCTTTGTGTGAGGCTTGGCTCCGAGTTTGTCATTGTCCCGTGACAGGCAATGAGATGAAATTTTTCTATATGTGGAAAAAAATTCATGCCGAATTTTGCGAAAAAATTCAGACTCGCCTCGTACGGAAATGTCGAGTAGGTGGAAATTTCTCAACAAAGAGATGGCAAAATGGAGAGATGCCTTGGCAAAAGCAATGAACTTGTATAGAAGTGGGGAAAATCGTACTAACGAGGTAAGTATTTTGTAATTTTCGTTTTATTAAGTTTAATGTCCTAATATATATATGTTGTTAATATTTATTGCATTTTCAATATTTTGTTAATATTTCTTGCATTTCAAATATTTTGTTAATATTTCTTGCATTTTCAATATGTTGTTAATATTTCTTGCATTTCCAATTGTTTCTTCATATTTCTTTCATTTTCAATATGTTGTTAATATTTATTGCATTTCCAATTGTTTCTTCATATTTCTTGCATTTCCAATTTATTTGTAAGGTTAATTGCATTTCCATTATTTTTATTTTGTTACTTGCATATCCAATATATTTTAAATATTTATTGCATTTCCATTTTTTTGTTAAATAGCTCATTCAAGCACAGATGTGGTACGGTGCAACCGGGGGTGGCAAAAAAAGTTTCACCCATCATGAATGTTGGGAGGTGGTGAAATATTGTAAACGCTTCATAATTATTCCCACGGGTCCCGACGTTGTGTTAAACGAGACGCCTCTCCGTGACGCAACGACATCGGATTCACCTCTCGATTCCCCTGTGAGTGAAGACTCACCCATCCAAAAGGAACCGAGGCCAATTGGCCGAAAGGCTGCGAAGGTAAAGAAAGCGGGTAATTCAAGCAATCATAATTCAAAGTTTTTGGAGGAAATTGCAAGGCAAAACGCCATAAGAATTGAAATGGAGCAGAAACGCCAAGATATGGAGGTGGCAATTCAAGCCGAGTGTGCACGAGAAAAGGAGTATTTGCGCAAAAAAGATATGGAGAAGACAGATCGGGAAACTATGGCGATGGATACAAGCCATATGTCCCCTGATACAAAACAATATTGGAAGCTAGAACGAAGGGATGTTATGAGAAGAAGACTTTTCCAGGATGATGGGCCTAGCAACACGGATTGGTTAAATGATCAAAACCATTAAATTAGTTGGCATACCTTTTATGTATTTTTATTTTTCATGTTTTCTATTAAAGTTGGTGTACTTCATGTATTTTATTTTAGTAGTAGTAATTCTTAATGACTTGTATTGGATTTCTTTATTTAATAAACAAAGCATTCAATAAAAGACAATTTTATTCAACATATTCCATACATCAAACAAAACATAATTAAAATTAAAACAAAAACTACAAACAAGGCACAATAATAAATAAAAAAACAACACAACCAAACCATAAGCAATAGTAAACAACACAACCAAACCATAAGTAAATAAAACATAACCAAAGCATCTATGCTCCATCATTCATCTTCATTCCCTTTCACCGTCCATATATGTTCTATCAAGTCAAGTTGACGGCTTTCATGAATATACGAAGATTGCATCTCTGTATATCGATCTATCATCCGGGTCATCATACGATCGTCCCTCACCAACGGTTCCAGCTCAAACGGTTCTCCATTTGGCCCTATGGGCCTTTCATAAATCCGGGTCAAGGCCTTGTTTATTGGATCCAGTTCATAGACCTCTCCAGCATCATAATCGTACTCATCCTCCACAATCATATTATGGAGGATGATGCAAGTCATCATAATGCTTCGGAGGATCTCCTCATCAAACATACGGGCCGCACCTCGAACAATCAACCATCGAGCTTGAAGGATGCCAAAACACCTTTCGACATCTTTCCTGTATCCTTCTTGATAAGTAGCAAATAATTTTTGCTTATGGGATCGGGGATTCGGAATGGATTTGACAAATGTGGTCCACCTTGGGTAGATACCGTCAGCTAGATAATACCCCATATGGCAGACTGTATTGTTGACTTGATAGGTAATATTGGGGCCTTGGCCACTCAAAACATCCTTGAAGACCGGAGATTGACCCAGGATGTTGAGGTCATTTTGGGCTCCGGCAACTCCGAAGAAAGCATGCCAAACCCATGTGTCGAAGCCAGCAACGGCTTCCAGGATGATACTTTTGTGCCTTTTCTATTTCCGTAATCACCTTGCCAGGCAGTTGGGCAATTCTTCCATTGCCAATGCATGCAGTCGATTCTACCAATCATTCCTGGAAATCCTCGAGCTTCGGCTTTTTGTAGAAGCCGTTGGAGGTCCCTAGGAGTAGGTCTACGCAGGTAGTCCCTAGCGTACAGATTTTCAACTGCATCACAAAATCTTACCAAAGCCTCCAACGTAGTGAACTTCCCCATTCGAGCAACCTCATCCACCTGATCAGCAGATGCTCCATACGCCAACATTCGTATAATAGCTATAAGCTTTTGCTCTGGAAGAAGGCCCAAAACCCTAGTAGCGTCACACTTTTGAACAAAGTATGCATCATAATTGCAAATATCATGCATGACTTTATTGAACAAATGAGGTTGCATTCTAAATCGCCTTCGAAAATCAACATCAGAGTACAAAGCAGTTGGGATAAAATAATCTTCCAAAAGATTCTTACCCCGAGAATGCCTATGTCTGTCCACATTCCGGCGACGGCCGACTTGTGAACCACGGTGGCGACCTTGGTTCTCTTCCTCTTCCATTGCCACTGCTATGAGAACTTGTTCATCGACTTGCCTATGCAACTCATTGATTTCATCGGCTCTACGGTTTCTCTCCTTTTTTCTATCTCTTGCCTCTCCAAGCATCTCCTATATTCTTCCATTGAGAATGAATGGAGTATGAATTCTAAACTCTAAGAAATGAAAATATTGAAAGATGTGGTGTGAGAGGTATGAGGTGGGCCTCTGATTTTATAGAAAAATTTGGCAAGATAGAGATGCCACGTGGCTTGATTTGATTGGATGAAAATCTTATCTGAAATTTGAAATTCATTCGAAATTTGAACCCAAATTTATCTGAAATTTGAATTTTGAAATTCATTCGAAATTTGAACCCAAAAATTTACCTGAAATTTGAATTTTGAAATTCATCCGAAATTTGAATCCAAAAATCTTATCCCGAAAATTTATCCGATTATGAATAGTCTTGACACGTAGGAACCCGTAAATCTTATCCGAAAATATTATCCAAATTAATTATTGAGGTAAAAAAAGTTGTGAATAAAACAAAAAAATGAATAGTAATGCTTGCCCTTAGCAAGGGCAACGGGTGGAAACACAAAATTCTGATTTGCAAGGATAACTACTATTCACGTGAATAGTAGCTGCCCTAGCTCCCCCCTTGCCATGGCTAAGAGCATCTCCAGCAGCCCGGTCGGGAAAGGCTGCCCGACGCAGCCCGAGACACTACAGGCCCGTGAGCTTTGGTGGCGGGTCCCACGAGCCCGAGGAAGCCCAAGGGCAAGTCTTGCCGGTGAAGCCCGAGTTGGTCGACGCCACCACCGACAGCCTCAACGGCGGGTGCCACGTGGCGTGTGACGGGACTCTCCGATGGATTTTTCCAAATCCGACGGTCCTCGTTTTGGCTAAAAATTGCAAAAAATCGAAAAAATATGAAATTTTTTTTAAAAAATACCCAAAAATTCTGTATTTTTTCTCTATAAATACCTAACCATTTTATTTACTTTCCACACTAAAATCTTCATACAATTTCTTCTCCATCCCATATTTTTTACTCTTTACTCACATTATTCACTTTCCACACAAATTCTTCATACAAACTTTTCTCCTTCCAATTTTTTTGTTCATCTCCACTCACATTTTTCACTTCCACACCAATTCTCCATACAAACTCTTCTCCTTCCAATATTTTTTACTCTCTTTCTACTACTTTCCATTTGTATAAAAAAACCAAATGGCATCTTCTATTGAAGTCGGAGGCTCGTGGTCAACGAATGAAGATATTGCGTTGTGTCAATCTTGGGTGAACATTAGTCATGACCCTATCACGGGTAATGAGATGAAGTTTCATCACATGTGGAGCAAAATTCATGGAGAATTTTGTCAAAGATCGGGTTCTATTCGGACCGAAATGGCGTTGTCTAGTAGATGGAAACTTCTTAATAAAGAGTTAGGGAAATGGAGGAATGCCTTGACAAAAGCAAAGGCGAACATTCAAAGCGGTCAAAATTTGACCGATGAGGTAAAATATTTATAATTGCCATTTTAATCAATTCAATGTCACTTTTTTTATTGCATATTCTATTTGTTTTTCTTGCATAATTTTTTTTTTTCTTGGTGCACCTTTAATTTGTCTATATTTTTACATTTCAAAATAGTTTATATTTTCATGCATAATAATTTTTGTTTCTTGCACTTCCAATTATTTATTTTTAATAGATGGTACAAGCACAAATGTGGTTCGGTGCCATGGGGCAAGGCAAAAAAAGTTTCGTGCATTTCCAATGTTGGGAAATTGTGAAGGATTGTTCGAGATTCAAAATTATTCCCACCGGTCCGCCGATTGTGATGAATGAGATGCCACTCCACGATTCAACATCAACCGATTCTCCATTGGACTCCCCAATGGAAACGGAGTCACCATTTGTGCTACGTCCGCCAAGCCCTATTGGGAGAAAGGCGGCAAAGGCCAAGAGAGGGGCCACTTCGACCAATGATTGTGTACAATTATTGGAGCAAATAGCTAAGAGCGCCTCACTAAGAATCGAGAGAGACTTGAAAAGAGATGAAATGGACATGGCACGAGAGGAAGCATTTGTTCTCCAACAACAAATGGCACAAGAAAAAGACATAGAGGATAGAGAGATGAAAATCATGGCTATGGATACGAGCCATATGTCTCCCGAAACAAAGGCTTATTGGAAGCTACGACGAAGAGATGTGATGAGGAAAAAACTTTTCAATGACGACGGACCTAGCAATACGGATTGGTTAAATGATGAAAACCATTAGGAAGCAATTGAAACACCTTTGCCATATGTTGTATTGTTGTATTGTTGTATTGTTGTATTGTTGTATTATCCTTTAATTTGTTGTATTGTTCCCTTATCCTTTAATTTGTTGTATTGTTCCCTTTTTATTCAATCAAAAAAGCATTAAATTAAATGACTATTTATTAAAAACATTCGAGCATCAAAACAAATAGTAATTAAAAAAAAACTTCATTGATTGCAAACAACACACAAAACAAACCATACATAAAAGCATAATAATAAAAAGCATAATTCCAAAAAAAAAACCACACACAAAATAAAGCATAATTAAAAACCAAGCATCATTCCAAACAAAGCACTAATCTTGACTTCATCCATTGTGATTGCCTTTCATCTCCCACAAGTGCTCGATCAAGTCACGTTGACGTATCTCGTGAACATATGAAGATTGCATTTCTTGATACCGATCAATCATGGGGTTGTTGAATTGACCATCCCGAAGTATGGGTTCGGGCTCCAGTGGTAGTCCATTTGGTCCAATCGGCCTTTCATATATTCTTGTCAACGATGTGTTCATTGGATCGGGTTCAACCACCTCTTGAGCATCATAGTCATACTCATCCTCCACAATCATGTTGTGAAGAATGATGCAAGTCATTATAATACTCCGCAGCACCTCCTCATCTAGCATCCGAGCAGCACCTCTAATAATTGCCCAATGAGCTTGCAAGATACCGAAACACCTCTCCACGTCTTTCCTGTAACCTTCTTGAAAGGAAGCAAAGTTTCTTTCCTTCTCGGATTGGGGATTCGGAATTGTTTTCACGAATGTCGTCCACCTAGGATAAATTCCGTCGGAAAGGTAGTACGCACCAGAGTAAACGGTATTGTTGATTTGGTACGTGACTGGGGGGAATGACCTCGCAATACCTCATCGAACACTGGGGATTGACCAAGGACATTGAGGTCATTCTGAGAACCGGCAACCCCGAAGAAGGCATGCCAAACCCAACAATCGAATGAAGCTACGGCCTCCAAAATTATACTTTTTAGCCCTTCCGATTCCCGTACTCCCCTTGCCAAGCAAGAGGACAGTTCTTCCACCGCCAGTGCATACAATCGATGCTTCCAATCATTCTTGGGAAACCTCGGGCCTCGCCTTTTTGTAGAAGCCGTTGCAGGTCTCTTGGCGTTGGTTTGCGAAGGTACTCCCTCGTGTACAAATTTTCCACTGCATCACAAAATCTCACCAAGCACTCTAGGACAGTAGATTTTCCCATCCTTGCAATCTCATCCACCTGCTCTGCAGATGCCCCATAAGCAAGCATCCGCAGCATTTTGCTCCGGGATAAGACCTAAAGCTCCAACAGCATCATGCTTTTGAATGAAGTATGTGTCGTAATTACAAATATCATGCATGATTTTTTGGAACAAATGTGGTTGCATTCTATATCTTTCTCGAAACTTAGAAGCAGGATATAACGGATTTGGGATAAAATAATCCTCCATGAGATTCTTACCCCGAGACTCCCTACGTCTGTCCACATTCGGGGCACGAGGACGACGGTTTTGCCTTGATTGATCCATCATACACACCGCTGCTGCAAGCAGTAGTTCCTCTTCTTCATCGGCTTCCCGATCTTCTTGAGCACGTCTACGCCTTGTTTCTTCCCTTTGTTTCTGTTGCCTCTCCAACACCCTCAACAAGTTTGACATTGAGAGTAGAATGTGTTTTCTACAATCTGAGAAATGAAGGAATAGATAAGAGATGGTGTGAGAGGTTTGAAAATCAGGTCTAGTTTATAGACGGATTTAGAAGATAGAGATGACACGTGACACAATTTGAGAGGATGAAAATCTTATCAAAAATCTGAGATTAAATTTTTTAAAATATCTGAAAATGTTATCGACATTTGACACGTGGCACAATTGTAGAGGTGAAAATCTAATCAAATCTGAGATTAAATTTTTTTAAAATATCTGAAAATGTTATCTGACATTTGACACGTGGCACAATTATAGAGAGTGAAAATCTTATCTGAAATATGAGATTAAATTTTTTTAAATATCTGAAAATGTTATCGGACATTTGACACGTGGCACAATTATAGATAGTGAAAATCTTATCTGAAATCTGAGATTAAAATTTTTTTAAAATATCTGAAAATGTTATCTAACATTTGACACGTGGCACAATTTTAAAAGGAATTTTCTTTGAATAATTTTTATTAAAATCTAAAATACTGAAAATTAACTACGAAACTTTAAATGCCGTTTTGGAAGGCCAAACGACCTCAAAATGCCAAAATCCATCATAGGGCACAGCAAAGCAGTGAGTTTGACTCGTGGCGTCGTTCCCTTTCCGAATGGTATTTTGCGTCCTAATCGGAGCTCGGACGATAATTCTGCAAATTCCCACTACGTCCTTTTTCTAGCTCAAGCGATAAAATCTGACATTTGTTCTACATCAGACGTGGCACAATTTTAGAAGGTGAAAATCTTATCCGAAAATTTAATTACAAAAGATTATCAAAATTAATGGTTTAAACTATAAAAAAATAGAAAATAAAGTACAATGAATAGTAATTGCCTTAGACTTGCCCTAGACTTTGCTTGTGGGTGGAACCACAAATGCAAAGGCTGACACTATTTACGTGAATAGTGGCAATTGCTTGCCCTTGCCTTAGACTTAGCCCTTGTGGGTGGAGATGCTCTAAGGGCAAATGGGTGGAGTTGCTCTTATGCATTCTCCTTTTTAATAGTCAAGCCGTTTCCCTGTCAACACTCAGGTTTCCCTCCTTTCCATACCAAAATTTAATATAAACAATGAAAAAATATAAAATAATTGTTGCCTTCTCAAATTATTGTGTGGGTGGGATCTTGACTTGGAACAGAGCCCAAAGTCCCCACCACCCATGCCAATTTATTAGATTCTTTATTATTCTCATTTATATTATTTTATTTGTTTTTTGAGGCAGAAATCGGGTCTCACTTGATGTTTGATTTTTCCAAAGCGCATCTGTGCATAGTCTCCACTTGGACCAATAACAGGCGTCTAGACTGGGGAGAGAACAAACAGAAGCCTCTTTTGGTTCCATGACATCAGAGCTTACACAAGAACCCAATCATTATTTCATTTCATACAAGAACCCTCTCTTTTTCTCTGGACACACTCTTTCCCCATATTTTTCCTAGTTTCAAAACGGTGATGGTTTCTTAAAACTTTTCTTCTCTCAAGTGCTATAAAATTTATATAAAATGAAACTAAATAGAATTTTGATTCTTTTGAAAGAAAATTGAAAATCATAATGTTGCCAAATAACACAACTACTTATATTGTGATGGCCAACGAATCTACCCCAGCAAAGAAGGGTATTGACTTGCAAAAACCTAGTCTCATATTCGAACCCCATGATAACTTGGTAACTTGTATTGTGATGAGCAAAATATTTCTGGGCAGCCCATGTCTTTTTTCTTTCCAGAGCAAGAAAGAAGTTAACATGCAATAATACATGTCATAACATCTAGGGACCAAGTCATATTTACCAAAATAGAAGGTTTCATCAATAAATACAAGAAAGTCTAGGAGACCTTCGCAAAATTCCATAGTGAAAGTCAAGCATAAAAGGCTAGGATATCATAGCTCAAATTAACAGCAAAAATGGCAGAAGTGAAGCTCTTTAGGACATGGTCAAGTCGTTTTGCTTTGAGAATAGTTTGGGCACTGAAACTCAAAGGTGTCCCATACGAAACAATCTATGAAGATCTTTCAAACAAAAGCCCTTTGCTTCTTCAGTATAACCCTATTCATAAGAAGGTTCCAGTGCTTGTGCACAATGGAAAACCAATTGCTGAGTCACTTGTAATTCTTGAATACATTGATGAAACTTGGAAGGAAAACCCCTTGCTGCCTGAAGATCCTCTTGAGAGAGCCGCCGCACGCTTTTGGGCCAAATTTGTTGATGAGAAGGTAACCTAAAACCACTCTTCCAAAATCAGATATTTCGATGCTTGTAAAACTTAAATATGGCACAATAATTTTGTACTAGTTACTCTGCAAATTTTCATATTAAGTTTCACACACTTGACTAAGTTTTTCTAGGCAAAAAATACAAGTAAATATAATGGAAGTGTATTATGTAGATGATATATGTGGCATCCCGTTTGAAGCTAATTCAAAAGAAAGTTAGTCAATAAAATATTTTTCACTGTTTGATCGTTTGGTTTGGTTTGTGATTTGCCATGAAGGTTTTGCCATCTATTTGGGAGTCATTTACCAATGAAGGGAAAGAGCAAGAGGAAGCTATTGTAAAAGCCAAGGAAAACTTGAAGTACTTGGAAGAAGAGCTAGAGGGAAAGAAATTCTTTGGGGGAGAGAAGCTTGGATTTGTAGATATTGCACTTGGATGGCTTTCACAATATGAGAGTAGTGTGTTTGAAGACGTAACCGGAATGAAATTGTTAACAGAAGAAGAGTTTCCATTGCTATCAGCATGGAAACTGACTTTTGCAGATGCTCCTATAATCAAAGATAATTGGCCGTCTAGAGACAAACTCGTTGCCAAATTTCAGGCTACCCGTGAGGATCAACTTTTGAAAAAAACACCAAAATGAGATGGCTTGCGACCATTTCATGAATGGAAACGAGGGGAAGAGTTAGATACTGGTCTTACTTACAAGAAGTACAAAGAGGATCATGAATTTTAGTAAAATAAGAAATCTAAATGAGAGTGTGTTTTAAGAGTATTTTTTATCATGCCAAAGGCACTTCTTATTGTGTACGGTTTGGTTGAACTCTTTAATAGTGTTTTTCTTCTCTCTCTTTTCGGGCTATTGAAGCACTTCTGGTCTTTTCTTGCAGATGATCAAGTAAATGTTTTATGTGTTTCTACTACTTACGCTATTAGCATAAGTGTTAATGAGTGAAAAGGTACCAAAAATTCCTAATTAAAGTCTATAATAACTTCTAGTAAGCATTTACCAAACAAGTACAGGAAGGAGAACAGGACAACCTAGGGTGACTTTGTAAAGAAAATAACAGGCACAAATAGAATCTACTAACTCAAATGGCTAGAGTGTGGAGAAATAATCATGTGCATTCCCAACCATGTAATTGCAAATATGGAAGCAAAAACTCCATGGGATTCAAATAACACATACCTTGGCTGCTTCATTCCATAACTTCTTTGCAGCCACAATACTGTAAAATTGTAGCTCTGCTGTTTGTTCTATCCTTGCAGTCTACAATCCTATATCAAAATGTAAATGCCTACTGTCACAATTTACGAATTTCTCAAACAACCAAGATTGAAACTTCTAAACGAATGCCCACGGAACTTGACTGAAAGAAACATATATTGGGTTTTTACATCTTATATTTTGAACATTAACTCGGTTATATAGTAAAAGTGGAGATACCAAAGTGTAAGGGATCATCTAAAGAGCCATTACAAGTACATACACAACAATTTTATAAGGGTCATAGTAACATAAGCATTTTATCAAACACCCAGCAGGCAAGATTTTGGCATGCATTTGATTCAAAAAAAGTACTCTAAATTCTAACTTTTACTTACACCAGGAAGATCAACGATTAAGCCCACGAACCGTCGAAGCCTATAAATGCAAACTGCTCATAAACGCCCCAAAGATCAAACTACCCCACCTTCAGACTTGCCCAAGCATCTCAAACTGGCCAAGCTTCGAAACTCCCAAAAAAAGATGTTTAAGTCTCCTGCAAAGAGGATTAAATTCCCCAAAAAGAAGGATGGTTCTCAAACTCTGCAAGGCTCTCAATCTGTGCAAAGAATCTGAATCTGTGTAAGCTTGTCGAGTTTCTCAAACGCCAAAGTTCTCAACCTGCCCAAAGTTCTCAATCTGCCCAAACTTCTCAATCTGTGCAAGGATCTCAACCAAGTGCAAGCTCATCACACCCTTTTGCTAGTGGTCCAAGCAAAAAGAGGTTCAAATCTCCTGCCAAGAGGAAGAAATTTACCAATCGAAAGGATTTGTTGGATGGTTATCAGTCTTGGAGATTCTGATCATGTGCAAGTGTTTTGTGTTTTGTTAAAATGCCTCTTATGAAGACCTTTTCATTCCACTTTTGTTTTGCATGTACAACTGTTAAGGACAAGTGTTAAGGACAACCCTTTCAAATGGGGCTTTTGATTGAACTATTATTTTGCAAGTCCAACTATTAAGAACTTTATTTGTAATGTTATAAACTGTGAGAATTTGATCAGTGTTATAAAACCCATGATTGTCTGTTATCAACTATTGCAGGTGTTTGTGGTACTGTTGATTTGGTAATACTTTTCATACCATTACATATAAGGTCAAAATCCAATAAGTAACTCCCACATTGTGTTCAACAACCACATGCATTACATAAGTACCAATACATTGTTACATCCAGTTGCAAATTCAAACCATATTCCTCCATCATTACATAGCTACCAAGATATGATATTTTACATACAGTTGCAAAATACAGACTTGTACAATCTACCTAATTCCTTCATTGCAATGGCCACATTTTGTGTCAAGTTGTTACAGACATTGCCAATACAACACTACCATTACTAAACCTCATGAAAGAATAAGCCAACCCATTAACTTACTAAACCCCATGAAAGAATAAGCGAACCCATTAACTTTCTTTCTCTTGCTTGACGATGCCCAACGTCCTTTTCAAGTTCCTTCAATCTTCTAAGTAGCCAACTCACCAGAGCCTTCTCTCTAAGTGGAAATTCAACATCCACCCAAACAAAAAACCCACATCCTTTTTCCTCCTCTGCATCAACCATTAATACCAATTAATAAAAAAATTTAACCGGATTCACAAACTTTCAACAACATAACTTACCCGTGATGAGTTTGGACAAACATGGAATCTTCGAAGTGGGTTCGCCTCAGTCCATGAAGTTTGTAAGTGAGCTATCTTCCCACAAAAGCAACGCGGTGCCGCCACATCCAACTCTTCCCCTCTGTCAACTATTTCAGTCTTCATCTTCAATTTTCGTGGAACCCAACCTCTGATTTCTAGGGTTTTAGAGGAAGCCAATTTGGGGTTTTTTGGTTCGATAGGCAGCTGAGATCAATTGGAACGTTTGAGCTATATCAGATGTTAGAGGTGGGCTCTATATGTACACGTCACACCCTCAGATTGGTGGGGAAAATTCCAGTTCAATTGAATGGACCAAACTACCCCTGCCACGTCATTGGTTTAAAGGAATTTGGAATGGCGTTGACGAAAAGTGGTTAAGTGAAACACGAAACATTGGTCAAGGGGGCAAAGTGGGTCACTTTAACTTTGAGGGGTAAAGTGAGAATTGACCATTGTTTCAGCACTGTAGCATTTAAGCCAAAAAAATATATCGCAAAAGATTTAAAAAAAATTTGGACCATTTCTCGATTTATGCGTGTCATCCTTGCGCAGGGGCCATGCTAATCTTCTCTGTATCGTTCCAATTTTATCAGATGTCCCCGAAGGGACGAGCTTTGTTGTTAAACGCCCATATATAAAGCTTTCATGCATTGAGGTGTTTTCCAATGTGGGACTTGTTATGCATTCTCCTTTTTAATAGTCAAGCCGTTTCCTGTCAACACTCAGGTTTCCTTCCTTTCCATACCAAAATTTAATATAAACAATGAAAAAATATAAAATAATTGTTGCCTTCTCAAATTATTGTGTTGGTGGGATCTTGACTTGGAACAGAGCCCAAAGTCCCCACCACCCATGCCAATTTATTAGATTCTTTATTATTCTCATTTATATTATTTTATTTGTTTTTTGAGGCAGAAATCGGGTCTCACTTGATGTTTGATTTTTCCAAAGCGCATCTGTGCATAAGTCTCCACTTGGACCAAAAACAGGCGTCCAGACTGGGAAGAGAACAAACAGAAGCCTCTTTCGGTTCCATGACATCAGAGCTTACACAAGAACCCAATAATTATTTCATTTCATACAAGAACCCTTTCTTTTTCTCTGGACACACTCTTTCCCCATATTTTTCCTAGTTTCAAAACGGTGATGGTTTCTAAAAACTTTTCTTCTCTCAAGTGCTATAAAATTTATATAAAATGAAACTAAATAGAATTTTGATTCTTTTGAAAGAAAATTGAAAATCATAACTACTTACACTGTGATGGCCAATGAATCTACCCCAGTTAAGAAGGGTATTAACTTGTAAAAACTTAGTCTCATGTTCGAACCCCATATGATAACTTGGTAACTTGTATTGTGATGAGCAAAATATTTCTGGGCAGCCCATGTCTTTTTTCTTTCCAGAGTAAGAAAGAAGTTAGCATGCAATAATACATGTCATAACATCTAGGGACCAAGTCATATTTACCAAAATAGAAGGTTTCATCAATAAATACAAGAAAGCCTAGGAGACCTTCGCAAAATTCCATAGTGAAAGTCAAGCATAAAAGGGTAGGATATCATAGCTCAAATTAACAGCAAAAATGGCAGAAGTGAAGCTCTTTAGGACATGGTCAAGTCCTTTTGCTTTGAGAATAGTTTGGGCACTGAAACTCAAAGGTGTCTCATATGAAACAATCTATGAAGATCTTTCAAACAAAAGCCCTTTACTTCTTCAGTATAACCCTATTCATAAGAAGGTTCCAGTGCTTGTGCACAATGGAAAACCAATTGCTGAGTCACTTGTAATTCTTGAATACATTGATGAAACTTGGAAGGAAAACCCCTTGCTGCCTGAAGATCCTCTTGAGAGAGCCGCAGCACGCTTTTGGGCCAAATTTGGTGATGAGAAGGTAACCTAAAACCACTCTTCCAAAATCAGATATTTCGATGCTTGTAAAACTTAAATATGGCACAATAATTTTGTACTAGTTACTCTGCAAATTTTCATATTAAGTTTCACACACTTGACTAAGTTTTTCTAGGCAAAAAATAGAAGTAAATATAATGGAAGTGTATTATGTAGATGATATATGTGGCATCCTATTTGAAGCTAATTCAAAAGAAAGTTAGTCAATAAAATATTTTTCACTGTTTGATCGTTTGGTTTGGTTTGTGATTTGCCATGAAGGTTTTGCCATCTATTTGGGAGTCATTTACCAATGAAGGGAAAGAGCAAGAGGAAGCTATTGTAAAAGCCAAGGAAAACTTGAAGTACTTGGAAGAAGAGCTAGAGGGAAAGAAATTCTTTGGGGGAGAGAAGCTTGGATTAGCAGATATTGCACTTGGATGGCTTGCACACTATGAGAGTGTGTTTGAAGATGTAGTCGGAATGAAATTGTTAACAGAAGAAGAATTTCCATTGCTATCAGCATGGAAATTGGCTTTTGCAGATGCTCCTATAATCAAAGATAATTTGCCGTCTAGAGACAAACTCGTTGCCAAATTTCAGGCTACCCGTGAGGATCAACTTTTGAAAAAAACACCAAAATGAGATGGCTTGCGACCATTTCATGAATGGAAACGAGGGGAAGAGTTAGATACTGGTCTTACTATCAAGAAGTACAAAGAGGATCATGGATTTTAGTAAAATAAGAAATCTAAATGAGAGTGTGTTTAAGAGTATTTTTTATCATGCCAAAGTCACTTCTTATTGTGTACGCTACGGTTTGGTTGAACTCTTTAATAGTGTTTTTCTTCTCTCTTTTCGGGCTATTGAAGCTCTTCTGGTCTTTTCTTGCAGATGATCAAGTAAATGTTTTTTGTGTTTCTACTACTTACGCTATTAGCATAAGTGTTAATGAGTGAAAAGATACCAAAAATTCCTAATTAAAGTCTATAATAACTTCTAGTAAGCATTTACCAAACAAGTAGAGGAAGGAGAGCAGGACAACCTAGGGTGACTTTGTAAAGAAAATAACAGGCACAAATAGAATCTACTAACTCGAATGGCTAGAGTGTGGAGAAATAATCATGTGCATTCCCAACCATGTAATTGCAAATATGGAAGCAAAAACTCCATGGGATTCAAATAACACATACCTTGGCTGCTTCATTCCATAACTTCTTTGCAGCCACAATACTGTAAAATTGTAGCTCTGCTGTTTGTTCTATCCTTGCAGTCTACAATCCTATATCAAAATGTAAATGCCTACTGTCACAATTTACGAATTTCTCAAACAACCAAGATTGAAACTTCTAAACGAATGCCCACGGAACTTGACTGAAAGAAACATATATTGGGTTTTTACATCTTATATTTTGAACATTAACTCGGTTATATAGTAAAAGTGGAGATACCAAAGTGTAAGGGATCATCTAAAGAGCCATTACAAGTACATACACAACAATTTTATAAGGGTCATAGTAACAGAGGCATTTTATCAAACACCCAGCAGGCAAGATTTTGACATGCATTTGATTCAAAAAAAGTACTCTGAATTCTAACTTTTACACCAGCCAGGAAGATCAACGATTAAGCCCACGAACAGTCGAAGCCTATAAATGCAAATGCCCATTGCCCCGGTAGCTTATAAACCCTCTGCAACTGCATTCAACACCATGGAGAAGGGCAGGAAAAAAACAAATAAATCGCAAAAGGTGCAAAAAAAATTTGGACCATTTCTCGATTTATGCGTGTCATCCTTGCGCAGGGGCCATGCTAATCTTCTCTGTATCGTTCCAATTTTATCGGATGTCCCCGAAGGGACGAGCTTTGTTATTAAACGACCATATATAAAGCGTTCATGCATTGAGGTGTTTTCCAATGTGGGACTTATTATGCTTTCTCCTTTTTAATAGTCAAGCCGTTTCCCTGTCAACACTCAGGTTTCCTTCCTTCCCAAACCAAAATTTAATATAAACAATTATAAAATATAAAATAATTGTTGCCTTCTCAACTATTGTTTTCCAGAAAAAAAAATTTTGAAAACTGAAAAACATTATCAAATTATTGCGTGGGATCTTGACTTGGAACAGAGCCCAAAGTCCCCACCACCCATGCCAATTTATTAGATTCTTTATTATTATCCTCATTTATAATATTTTATTTGTTTTTTGAGGCAGAAATGGGGTCTCACTTGATGTTTGATTTTTCCAAAGCGCATCTGTGCATGGTCTCCACTTGGACGAAAAACAGGCCTCTTTCGGTTCCATGACATCAGAGCTTACACAAGAACCCAATCATTATTTCATTTCATACAAGAACCCTTTCTTTTTCTCTGGACACACTTTTTCCCCATATTTTTCCTAATTTCACAACGGTGATGGTTTCTTAAAACTTTTTCTTCTCTCAAGTGCTGTAAAATTTATATAAAATGAAACTAAATAGAATTTTGATTCTTTTGAAAGAAAATTGAAAATCATAATGTTGCCAAATAACACAACTATTTGCATTGTGATGACCAATGAATCTATCCCAATAAAAAAGAGCATTGATTTGCAAAAACCTTATGTTCGAATTCCATGATAACTTGATAACTTGTATTGCGATGAGCAAAATATTTCTGGCAGCCCATGTCTTTTTTCTTTCTAGAGCAAGAAAGAAGTTAACATGCAATAGTACATGTCATAACATCTAGGGACCAAGTCATATTTACCAAAATAGAAGGTTTCATCAATAAATACAAGAAAGCCTAGGAGACCTTCGCAAAATTCCATAGTGAAAGTCAAGCATAAAAGGGTAGGATATCATAGCTCAAATTAACAGCAAAAATGGCAGAAGTGAAGCTCTTTAGGACATGGTCAAGTCCTTTTGCTTTGAGAATAGTTTGGGCACTGAAACTCAAAGGGAAAACTTGAAGTACTTGGAAGAAGAGCTAAAGGGAAAGAAATTCTTTGGGGGAGAGAAGCTTGGATTACCAGATATCGCACTTGGAATGCTTGCACACTATGGGAGTGTGTTTGAAGACGTAGCCGGAATGACATTATTAACAGAAGAAGAATTTCCATTGCTATCAGCATGGAAATTGACTTTTGCAGATGCTCCTATAATCAAAGATAATTGGCCGTCTAGAGACAAACTCGTTGCCAAATTTCAGGCTACCCGTGAGGATCAACTTTTGAAAAAAGCACCAAAATGAGATGGCTTGTGACCATTTCATGAATGGGAACGAGGGGCAGAGAGAGGATCATGGATCTTAGTAAAATAAGAAATCTAAATGAGAATGTGTTTAGGAGTATTCTTTTATCATGCCAAAGACACTTCTTCTTATTGTGTATGGTTTGTTTGAACTTCTTCTCTCTTTTTTCGGGTTATCGAAGCACTTCTGGTCTTTTCTTGGAGATGCTCAAGTAAATGTTTTATGCGTTTCTACTAATTACGCTATTAGCATAAGTGTTACTGAGTGAAAGGCACCAAACAAGTCCTAATTAAAGTCTATAATAACTTCTATGAAGCATTTACCAAACAAGTACAGGAAACAATTCCAGGAGAAACAGAACAACCTAGGGTGACTTTGTAGAGAAATACAGACGCAAACAAAATCTACTAACTCAAATGGCTTGCAATTTGCAAATATGGAAGTAAAAACTCAATGGAATTCATATAACATATAACTTCTTGGGTTTTTACATCCAACATTCTCAACATTGCCTCGGTTATATAGCAAGATTGGAGATACCAAAGTGTAAGGATAAGCTAAAGATCATTGTAAGCACATACCTAACAGTTTTGTAAGGGTCATAGTAACAGAGGCATTTTATCAAACACCTAGTAGGTGAGCTTTTGACATGCATTTTATTCGAAAAAACACATTGAATTCCAACTTACACTCACACCTCGAAGACCAATGACAAAGCCGCCGAACCATCGAAGAGTATAAATGCAAATGCTCATTGTTCCGGTAGCTTATAAACCCTCTGCAACTACATTGAACACCATGGAGAAGGCATTAAAAAAAATCGCAAAAAGGGCAAAAAATATAAGACCGTTTCTCGATTTATGCTTGTCATCCTCCCCTGGGGCCATGCTGATCTTCTCTTTAGGCATCGTTAGAATTTTATCAGATGTCCCCCGAAGGAGGCGAAATCTATTTGAAGCGGTTGTATATAAAGGTTTCATGAATAGTGGAGTCTTCCGATATGGGACATATGCTGCCTTCTTTTTAATAGTTAAGCCGGTTCTACTTTTACTTATCGGGCCCAATGGTTTAAAACCGGATTCGCAACAGGAAAATTCTAACGGTCAACGAGTTTATTGTCTAGTTTGCCTTACCCTAAAACAACTGCAAAACAAAATCAACGGTGATGGTTTCTTAAAACTTTTTCTTCTCTCAACTCAAGTGCTATCAAATTTTTATAAAATGAAACTAAATAGAATTTTGATTCTTTTGAAAGAAAATTGAAAATCATAATTTTATCAAATAACACAACTACTTGCACTGCGATGGCCAACGGGTCTACTCCAGTAAAAAAGAGCATTGGCTTGCACACACCTAGTCTCATGTTCGAATCCCATAATAACTTGGTAACTTACATTGTGATTTCTGGGCAGCCCATGTCTTTTTTCTTTCTACAGCAAGAAGGAAGTTAACATGCAATAATACATGTCATAATATCTAGGGACCAAGTCATATTTACCAAAATGGAAGGTTTCATCAATAAATACAAGAAAGCCTAGGAGACCTTCGCCAAAGTCCATAGTGAATGTCAAGCATAAAGGGGTAGGATATCATAGCTCAAATTAACAGCAAAAATGGCAGAAGTGAAGGTCTTTAGGACATGGTCAAGCCTTTTTGCTTTGAAAATAGTTTGGGCACTGAAACTAAAAGGTGTCCCATATGAAACAATCTATGAAGATCTTTCAAACAAAAGCCCTTTGCTTCTTCAGTATAACCCTATTCATAAAAAGGTTCCAGTGCTTGTGCACAATGGAAAACCAATTGTTGAGTCACTTATAGTTCTTGAATACATTGATGAAACTTGGAAGGAAAACCCCTTGCTGCCTGAAGATCCTCTCGAGAGAGCAGCCGCACGCTTTTGGGCCAAATTTGGTGATGACAAGGTAACCTAAAACCACTCTTTCATAATCAGATATTTCCATGCTTGTAAAACTTAAATATGGCACAATAATTTTGTACTACTTCGCAAATTTTCATATTAAGTTTCACATACTTGACTAAGTTTTTCTAGGCAAAAAATAAAATATTTTTCTGTTTGATTGTTTTGGTTTGGTTTGGTTTGGTTTGTGATTTGCCATGAAGGTTTTGCCATCTATTGGGGAGTCCGTTACCAATGAAGGGAAAGAGCAAGAGGAAGCTATTGTAAAAGCCAAGGAGAACTTGAAGTACTTGGAAGAAGAGCTAAAGGGAAAGAAATTTTTTGGGGGAGAGAAGCTTGGATTTGCAGATATTGCACTTGGATGGATTGCACACTATGTGAGTGTGTTTGAAGACGTAGCCGGCATGAAATTGATAACAGAAGAAGAATTTCCATTCCTATCAGCATGGAAATTGACTTTTGCAGATGCTCCTATAATCAAAGATAATTGGCCGTCTAGAGAAAAACTCGTCACCAAATTTCAGGCTATCCGTGAGGATGAACTTTTGAAAAAAGCACCAAAATGAGATGTTTTGTGACCATTTCATGAATGGAAACGAGGGGAAGAGAGAGGATCATGGATCTTTGTAAAATAAGAAATCTAAATGAGAGTGTGTTTAGGAGTATTTTTATCATGCCAAAGACACTTCTTATTGTGTATGGTTTGGTTGAACTATGTAAACGTGTTTTTCTTCTCTCTTTTTTCGGGTTATCGTAGCACTTCTGGTCTATTAGCGTAAGTGTTACTGAGTGAAAGGCACCAGACAAGTCCTAATTAAAGTCTATAATAACCTCCATGAAGCATTTACCGAAACAGGAAACAATTCCAGGAGAAACAGAACAACCTAGGGTGACTTTGTAGAGAAAATAACAGACGCAAATAGAATTTACTAACTCAAATGGCTTGCAATTTGCAAATATGGAAGTAAAAACTCAATGGAATTCATACCTTGTCTGCTGCATTCCATAACTTCTTGGGTTTTTACATCTAATAGTGTCAACATTGCCTCGGTTATATAGCAAAATTGGAGATACCAAAGTGTAAGGATAAGCTAAAGATCATTGCAAGCACATACTTTAACAATTTTGTAAGGGTCATAGTAATAGAGGCATTTTATCACACACCTAGCGGGTGAGAGCTTTTGACATGCATTTGATTTGAAAAAGTACTTTGAATCCTAACTTTTACTCACACCTGGAGGATGAACGCTTAGGCCGATGAACCATCAAAGCCTATAAATGCAAATTCTCATTGTTCAGGTAGCTTATAAACCCTCTGCAACTGCATTCAACACCATGGAGAAGGCAGGAAAAGAAATATATCGCAAAAAGTGCCAAAAAAATTTGGACCATTTCTCGATTTATGCGTGTCATCCTTGCGCAGGGGCCATGCTAATCTTCTCTGTATCGTTCCAATTTTATCGGATGTCCCCCGAAGGGGACAAGCTTTATTGTGAATCGGTTATATATAAAGGTTTCACGAATAGCAGAGTCTTCCGATATGGGACTTATGCTGCCTCCTTTTTAATAGTTAAGCCGCTTCTACCTTTAGTTATCGGGCCCAATGGTTAAAAACCCGATTTGCAACAGGATAATTCTAACAGTCAACGAGTTTAATATCTAGTTTGCCTTGCCCTAAAACAACTGCAAAACAAAACCAATACCAACCACAAGAGTGATTCTGCTATCTGGTTGGGAAGGGCACAAACAAAATTTCTCCACTGCATCTTTGAGACTTGCATGGGATCAATCCATGTAATGTGGCAGTACTGGATGCACTCGTTTTTGTAATCATAACACGGTTTCGAAGTATAGGATATTATGTAAAACATGGATTGTAGATGACAAAAAATCTTACAGAAAATGTGTAAAAGCTCCACAAGTTAATGGTTTTAATGTCAAAGCCAGTCACAATGTCAGCAACTGATCTATAATCTTCTGCAACTAGGGAAACAAACGATAGCCGATTCTACGCAATGTACGAAAAGCTTCATGTCTGAATTGCGGCCCTAGTATAGTTGAGTTCTGCAAGACATACAAGTTGTAGTCCATAATTCATGCAAGAAAGAAAGAAATACTTTAGTCATTGAAGTTTGTAGGCCAACTTTTCATACGCATTTCATCAACCCCAAAGACTGAACATTCAGTCTCTAAACAATCAAATACTTGGAAAAAAAAACATCGTTTTAATACAGAAAAGTAATTTGAAGATGAAAACTAGAGAGTGGAGCTCATGTATGTTGGTTTTATTGAACTAAAAGAAATAAAGTTGAATGTAGCCTCTCTCAACACTTTGAACCAAGCAAAACTGATATTGAAATGAATTGCATATAAACCCATATGCTATCTTGCCTTGTGAGCATTGACCAAGCAAGCAACACCAGCAATTCCACAGGAGTGTAAAAGGGATTATGTAAACATCATTGAAGAAGTGCAAACTTGATCAATGTTATAAGGGCCATAGTAGCAGAGTCATTTCATCAAACAGCTGGTAGGCAAGCTTTTGACATGCAGTTCATTATTGAAAAAAAAATATTGAAGACTCTCTTGACTCAAACCTGCAACTGGAATAGGATTGTTGGAAAATCACACGCAAAAAAAGCCAAAAAAATTTGGACCATTTCTCGATTTATGCGTGTCATCCTTGCGCAGGGGCCATGCTAATCTTCTCTGTATCGTTCCAATTTTATCGGATGTCCCCGAAGGGACGAGCTTAATTACGCAACGTATGTATATAAAGGTTTTGCAAATAGCGGAGTTTACCGATGTGGGATTTATGCTACCTTCTATTTAATAGTCAAGCCGCTTCTACCTTTAGTTATCGGGCCCCAAGCCCAATCTCCAACACACACTCCACGTTCTTTAACTATTGGGCCTTACATTGTGAAAAGAATTATAGCCCCAATTTTTCATTGCATACATCCTAAGACTTCTTGATTAACATTGACCTGAGCCTTGGAGAGTTTTTTCCAGGTACAAAAATCCCCAGTGCCTTGTACAGATCTAGTCCCTATATCAAACCGCCCCAGTCATTTCTCCATTCCAGGTATTAATCTTCGGCTTAACTTCTCTTTCATGAGAAACTAAGCTCCAATAGTTTAAAACCAGATTTGTCACAGGATAATTCTAACAGTCAACGGGTTTATTATCTAGTTTGCCTTACCCTAAACAACAACTGCAAAACAAAGCCAGCACCAACCACAAGAGTCATTCTTCTGAGTGGCAGTCCGGCAGCACACTCACAAGGGTGGGATCAAGTCGTATAGCCACATGGTCCAGCTTACCGGATATAAGAATTTCTACAACCACAGCAGCCTTCGCCACCCATGATGGAGCCACAACACAACTGATATTTGAACTAAAATAATGACAATAATAAAAGATTGTTCGCTTCTTGTCATGGCTGTTTTGAGCAAAATGAAATGCATCAAAACTTGTTGTCTACTGAATTATAGGATATTGGTATAGCCATGAAGTGAGAACAAAAAGGCCTGGAGCTTTGGAGTAAAAGACTAGTTGGTACCTCCTAACAATTATATACTGCTACATAACTGCACTAATCATCAAAAACATATATACATCACTTCTCTGATCAACACTCCAGAAATCCGATACAATGGGAAAAGGTAACTAAAAAACTTAACCATGTTGACTTTCTTACGAAAATAAATATTTTGAACACACGCAAAACCCCCTTATATGCAACAATGAACAACACTCAAAGTGTTTGCTTGCCATCTTCATCCATGGTAGAGACTGGCATTTTCCATAACTTGGAGTTCTTCTTTGGGTCATCGGTAAGACTGAGATATGTATCGTCTTCTTTGAATGTTCTAATGAATTTTTTAGCACCCATCATGATAAGCCTTTCAACCATGAACAATTGGTAGTTATTTCCAATCACAGGATCCAAAATGTGGCTAAAATTTGATGAGTAAGCCAATTTGTATCTGCACATAAAATAAGAATCACGGTCAGATGCAATGTTGTATGATAACCTTAATCCTGAGAACAGTTCTTTAGAGCCAGAAAGGACCCTTTTGATTGGCACAGGTATAATGACTGTCAATTCACAAAGCAGTTTACCCCGATTGACATGAAAATATATTAACATACAAATAATACCTCTGCCCCTTCATAAGAAAGAAATGTAAACGCATGAAAATTCAGTTTCCATTGTAAAACTTGAACCAATGTTGGAAGCTCCCAGTTAAGAAATAGTAACAGGAGGAGCATATTACAGTAGTTCAACAATCAATCATAGTGACACGTGAAAGATTCTCTCATCAATATTCAGAACTCCAGCATCAAATAATTTAAGCTCATTAAATTTATCTTTTGTCCTGACTTCTGTAGTCTCAATCAATTGAAAAGTTCTTAGGTGAGAAAAATAATAAGTAATTTGAATCATGGACATTTTCTGTCAACGTTATCCTAGACATTTTCTACTAATGGTAATCCTGAGCTTAAATTTCAGACCCAACCAAGCAGTCCTCAGGGCTTATTAGGTTAAAGTGTAACTGCTAGAAGAAAAAACACGAAAGAATGAGAAAGCAACCTTTAACAAAACATGCACGGAATATTGTTGGTTGTAGCACATAAACACACAGATTTTCATCTTTAAAGTAGATGGTCCAGAGAACATGAGAAGGATGTACCTGACTGTGAGAGGTGAAAAAAATCCTGGCATCCTTTCATTTGAAGCAATAAAAAGAGTTCGTCCAGGTGGGACCCATTTTTCAATTCTGTGGAGAATAAACTCTGGCCGTGTATCCCTGTCCAGATGAGGATGCAGGGTCCTGTCAACACCAAACCTGTCCTTCCTGGTCTTAATTTTATCGCCACGACGAACATGAATTGCATCATAATCACCAAGGAGTGCCTTAATCTGTGGAAATAGTTTGATCAAAGTCTGTAGTGGCACTGACATGTACAGGAAATAATTCGAGGGCAAAATGCAGAAACAGAAGGACCTATGGTAATTTTGCAGAAACAGTTACATACAAACATAAAATTCTTTCTTAAAAATCAAAATGCTATAATGGACTTATTATATACTACATACTACAAACTTAAGCAAAATAGAATCATAAAGTATTAAAATGCAGACCCATATATCAGGAATATTGTGCCTCCTAGCTATTTATAATTTTATTCCATGATGTTGACCACAACCACAACCACCACCTTCACCAACACATGCTGTAAATTATTTTTTATGCAATTGTAATAGGGGGGGTTACATGGTAAATCACATGTCCTGTTCAGCTATTTAGCCATTATCTTATGGGCATCCTGGTCTCTAATTACTCAAAACACGTGTGTCACTCATACCATCATTCACATATGATATACATTGTTACTAAACTTGAAATAATTTCCAACTCTCAATTGTATTACCGTGATCCTTGATAATTTAATGTGGTTTTTAATATTATGAATCATTCGACAACCATACGTGAAACAAATTCTTTGTTTTTTCCTTCCTTCTAACATGCACAGAAAGAGGAATGCTGAGATATTATTATTCATCGAAATTCATTTCACTTTAAAATGTAATAAATTATAATCCATTTCAAGTTCCCAAAATCTTACAAAATAAGATACTCAATATCTGGCGAAGATTAACCTAAATGAATAGAGCAACTAAAGTTGAGGTAAAATTCCACAATGCAAGTTGGTGGGTACAAGTAGTCAGATAAATCAACAATTCAGGCAGCAATCAAACATCTTACAAGTAGCCACTATAAATTGTGAATACTAGTTCACAATCATACTCTAAACAGAACCTACAAACTTAAGTGACTAGAGAGTAATAGATATTGATGTGTTTCCCAGCAACAATTCCAACTTTAGTTCCAATGCTGATTGACAGGCTGAAAAAATTCAGTACCCAATTACTGGAAGCTTTAGTTACAATGAATATAACTCAGAATCATGTTGCAGAATAAGAAAACAGAAGAAAGAGCATTTGTTTGGAAGCTTAATGTAATTGTATCAAATATGGAAATAAAACTTCATGGGATTCATATGACACATACCTTATCAGCTACGTTCCTTAAGTTCTTTGCTGCCATTGAGGGGAGAAAGGAGTATGGCAAAAGTACAGCACTACGGTCGTTCCGATCCTTGCACTCCATAAACCTAAATGGCTATCATTATGAATTCCTCAAACAACCAAGATTGAAGTTTAAGTAATACTCACGTAACATAGCCAAACGAAACAAATTTTAGTTTTCTGAACAAAGTACAACAAACGCAATCCAAATAATGCAGTCTTTCAAGAAATATAAGTGATTATTTAAAAAAAGAAACACATCAAACGTATCAAACATCCTTATCAGGGCCATTGCAACAGGTTCATTTATAGTTTCAGAAAATATTATAAACGTTGAAATAGTCTGCAAACTGTATTTGAAGGTCTGTCTTGCATTAACTAAAAACCACATTTAACTTTTCGTAGTAACAAAATGCAACCACAACTTTGATCTCAAGTCAAGCGACAGCCACATCATTCAAACAAACAAGCAGAGGTTTTGTTCCCTCAAGAAAATCTTAAAGCTCTCAGCAATAAATGAAAAAAGAAGAAGTTACCATGACAGAGGGCTTGCAGTTCTGTTTATCAGCAAAAGATTTGAGAAACGACTGTTCTCTTTGAGATCAACACGACTAACTCGTTCCACATGAGCAACTCCTCTAGCTCCCAACTTCATACTTGTTGTTAGCACCTGATACCACAGTTTTGAATTGTCTAAAATTACTGGTACAGTGTCCGATATGAGGTCCATATCATACAAAGAGTCCATGGAACAAGACTTTGCTGCCCACCTAACAAGTAAAAGGAAGCCAGTTCACATTGTATGCTATGTGCACTGTGATTAATAAAAATGTATTTACAAACACTATGGAGGGAAAGTACACATCTAAACCTATCACGTCTCAATATTATATTTCTGAGGAGATTACAAACTTGAAACAGGAAATTAGCGCCATTTTCGCAAAAAGTAGCAGTAGAATTCTTCCACAGGCCAAAAAAAAAAAAAAAATCTCTTGAAACCCAATAAAGAAGTTCAAAAAAATAAAAAATAAAAAAAAAAAAAAAAACTTACGTTTCTTCTGAATTTGCAGTATTTGAGCGACGAAGGATCCCTTTCTTATTGTGTATTGGGTTGATACACATTCTGGAAGGCATTACCAAGGTTCTGCAAACAACAGCAGTAAAATACTACACGAGATTACAAAGGTACTCAGCAGATATGAACCAGGTGATGAAGTTCATGGACATTGGGTGAGTAGCTCTGTACTAACTATGATGAACTTATTCCAAATTTATGAAGCAAACCAAGACATATGACAATTGGTTCATGCCAAATCCTATTCCTAACCCATTAAACTAATCCTTATCATAATAGAGCCAAATTTCCACAACTCTCGGTTTTCCCATATTTTTCTCAGCGGTCACAGAGCATAAACTCCAAAAACAGAAATAAAAACAAAAAGAAATCTAATAATCCAAGAGATGACATGAAATACCTCTTAAGGAACATGGCCTCTTCAAAAGCACACCGGAGGCTGGACTCCTGGTGGCCCAGACCTTCACAGGATTCACAGTGCTTTCCAGGGCAATCAATTCTGTTACCCCAGTAGAGGAACTTCTCGTGGCCATTCTGGTCATTCTGGTCATTGTTCTCGGACTTGGTCACATTTTCTAGGCCTTCTGGGGAGGATACAGGGTTTGTGGAAATGAGAGAGGCAAGGAAGAAGAGGAGCGCAATCGCAGCTATGCAGAAGGCAGGGAAGATGATTGAGGAACTGGGTCCCGACTTGGACTTTAGGGTTCTGTGAAATGCCATTAGAGTTGGACAGGGGCGGAGCCAGGATTGTTTGTTTGCCTGGACTAAACCTCTAAACAAAATATAATTTGTTCTTTTTCAAGAATAGAGGGGAAAAATAATCTGTGAAATGCAAACTATACAACTATTCCCTGTGAGTTTACGAGTCATCAGCTCCCTTTTCCACACTAGGACAATTGCAAATGTAGCAAGATGAGAGGGGAAAATAATGCACTGATGAATATACAGGTATTTGGAGGTAGATACAGCATAAGTGGAACCATAAATAGAGCACACACTTCTAGAACTCTAAATGAAATGAAAAAAGGGATGCTCACAGAATCTGTGCAAGCAATGTATCCTGGTTTCTCTTGATGGTCTATACTGGCACAAAGTAGAAAATCACCTCAACATACCAGAGGGCAGCAGCAAGGAAGACACCAACAATAAACCTTCAAAAAAGTAGAAATCTTTTTTAAGTTTGCACAATACAAAGACCAATTTGCTCAATTAAAGTAAGAATTTATCTATTCATGTTGTATTAAGCACCTAGTAACCAGATGGGGATTAATTAGTTAGTTTAGAATGGGGATTAGTTGGTTAGCTTAAAAAGTTAGTTCATTTAGTAGGGTGTTGATCAACAAATACATGTCATTCTGTAATATGTTCTTCATTGATTAAATGAATAAAAAATTCGGTTCTTATTTTGTTTCATACTAAACTCTTTGTTACGATCTTGGAAGGTAGAGGTTCAACCATGCTGTCGATTTCAAGTCAGATTTCATGGTGTGCAAATTTTACAACATTATAAAGCCTTGATCAACCTGTACCATGTTTTGACTAAAGATTTCCATTACTAAGTATCATCCTAGCCAAGGGTGGAAGCAGGGCTCGGTTAGGCTGGGCCAGTGCAGGATTATGAAAAATAAAAAATTGAGTGCTAATTTTTAGGAAGCTCGCCCATCCTAGCGATAACAACCCCATCCTCCTGCAACAAAACTTAGCCTACCCTCTCCTTGAGTTCCCTAAGACACAAGTCCCTTGGTTCGACTCCCGGGCAACCCATTACAATTAGCATATGGAAATCGTGTGTACGTAAATCCAAATTTTTTAATTCATTTCCAAGCCACCCACACATAATAGATGAAAAACAGAAAATTATAGCCCATCTCTATGAAAATTCATGTTTCCGCGCTCGATCCTACCATGCTAGATGAATTAGAACCTTCCCTTTTTCCCCCGGACCATTTCGAAATTTTGTATTCAAGGACATAAAAACCAAATGTCCATCAATTTGTGCAAGGAAGGCCACACTTCCCTGCCCGTCTCACAGTAAATTGACGTTTCTGTAATTTGCGTAATGTGAATAAGATTAAATTTGATATTTCAATCCAAAATCTAACAATATCCTGAGCTACATTGTCATCCTAAACAGAAATGAAAATACAAATATGTCCAAACAATTTGAAGAAATAAAAAACAGATTCAAACGGAAATATGGATCTAAACTCATTTCCACCACAAAATTTGATCCAAGCAAATTTTTTTTATTTCTCAACCCTCTGTTCAGGAATTCTGTTGAAATTTAGAACAAGAAAACAAGAAATACCTTTGGAATTGCAGTACTCGGAAGTGTGGCACTGGGGGAGTGAGGGTGAGAGTGACAGAAAGGAAAGATCAAAAAGAAGAAGGGGGAAGGAACCGCTCGTCATGGGTTGGGCTCACCGACCCGCTAGGCGTGGGTGTCTTACCAAAATTCTTAAATTTGAGCATGGGTGTCCATAGTAACAGGCCCAAAGGTTAAAAAGGCACGAGCTTTCGTTCATTCAGTTATGAAAAGGCTCAAGCCTTCATGGCTGATATTTGCTGCTTCTGTAGCCAAGTATTACATCTGCAAGTCAACTCAAAAGTCAAACATTTTTCAGCTTGAAGCCTTCAACTGTTCACTATCTCCTCCTCCTGTAATTTACAAACCCAACCCATCATCCTCAACAGTCAATTAACCCCAAGAAATTTGAAAATCAAGCATGGCGGACGATGTCCGTGAGATCTTTGTGGTTTCAGCAGCTGGGCAGGGCCATCTTCAGCCTTGCAAGCAGCTCTGCAACCACCTGAACTCCCGAAACTACCAAACTACCCTCGTCGTTCCTTCCTCTCCCGCCATCCCCTCCTCCTCTTTCACCCTCCAAAACCCGCTCGTCAAAATCCTCCATCTCACAGCTTCCCCGGGCCTACCCAGACCCCGATCCGATCCGCTCCGCCACAAAGCAGCACAAGAGCTCCACGACCACCTCACCGACCTTTCCAACGTTCCCGATAAGCCCCTCCCTCTCTGCGCCATCGTAGACTTTCAAATGGGCTGGACCAAGGATGTCTTCTGGAAATTCCACGTCCCAGTGATCGGATTCTTCACATTCGGCGCGCACGCCGCCTCCATGGAGTGGGGCGCGTGGAAGGTCCGAGCCGGAGACATCCGACCCGACGAGCTCCGCCTAATTCCCGGCCTACCCGATCACATGGCTCTCACGATTTCCGACATTAAAAGAAGGCCAGCCGGTCCGCCACATGGCGGTGCGAACCGGCCACCCGGCGGAGGAGGAGGGGGTGGTCCGCCTAAACCGGGAGACCGGCCTCCGTGGGTTCCAGAGATAGAAGGCTCCGTCGCTCTGATGTTCAACACGTGTGACTTCCTGGAACGTCCGTTCATTGAGTACATGAAAACCCAGATGGGGATGCCAGTATGGGGCATGGGCCCACTCTTGCCGGAAACGTACTGGAAGCCGTCGTATTCACTGCTCCTCCCTGACCGCCCGCCGAAACCACACCACTGCCGGCAATCAAATTACACTGAAGACGACATCGCACGTTGGCTGGACTCAAAGCCCCGCGGGTCCGTGTTATACGTGGCATTCGGCAGCGAAGTGGGCCCCACAGTAGAAGAGTATCCCCATCTGGCCAGTGCATTGGAGGAGTCGACCCGGCCGTTCATCTGGGTCATCCAATCCGGGTCGGGTGATGGGTACTACCCAGAAAGGTTGAACAGCAAAGCGGGTGAGAGGGGTTTGATAATATGTGGATGGGCACCACAAGTGTTGATACTGAGCCATAAATCAACAGGTGGGTTCTTATCACACTGTGGGTGGAATTCAACTGTGGAAGCCATTGGCCGTGGGGTGCCCATTTTGGGGTGGCCCATTAGGGGTGACCAGTTTTACAATGCCAAGTTGGTGGCAAAGCATCTCAAGGTTGGCTATGGAGTTTGTGAAGATTTTACAGAAATGGTTAAGAAAGAAGACATAGTGGAAGGGATAGAGAGGTTGATGGGTGATGAAGGGGTGAAGAGACAGGCCATGGAGGTAGGGAAGAGGTTGGAGGACGGGTTTCAGGCGAGCTCCGTGGCTGCATTGGATGTTTTTGTGGATTTTATTAGGCCAAAAACCAGCTCAGAAGTTTACAGAATAGTTTGATGGGTCAAGTATGGTTTTTGAAGCCTTGGAAATTTTGATGGGGTCGTGGTATTTACTACTGAATCACTCATCAAAAGCTGGAGCTTGGAGCTTCACAGTCTCAGAAAAAGAATGAAAATTCTTGCACGTATACAACAGTTGGATTGCATGACAATTGTTCTTGCATATACTCTGTTATACACAAGCCCTTGTAGTCATTCTGTCATTTTAATATTAAACATTTGGTTACATTCAAATTGCTACTTTCCATATTTCATCGTACCTCCAGAGTATCATGGTTCAGAGGCAGGTAAGTGTTCAACTTCAAGCATTGAATTCATTTCCCTATGGCTAATGCATGTCGATTGTCGAAAGCCAACTAAGCTTAACCATGGTTCTTACATTCTTCCTTTAATAACGTATGCTTGTGATTTGTGTTTCTGCAGCATCTATTAATGCACCAGCCCATCTGTAAATCCAATTCCCTGCTTCCTTTTCATTGTTATAGGAAATAAATGAATCCAATTCCTTGTTTCACACTTGACATTGGCTTCTCTTGGATTTCAAGTTCAGCAGAAGGAGTTTATTATGGATGGCAATTGGTAAGGAGTTGGTGTGTTAGACTTCTTATATGGCCATATTATTTTAATCCCCATAGTTTGGGTTGTTTTTTTTCTCCACGTTGGTGTTCATAGTTTAGATTTTATCAGTAGTACATCTCTCTAAGCTTGCATTTGGTATACTCTTATTTGTAATAAGTTGGAACTTCTCCAGTGAGCTGTTTCTCTCAAATTTAGAGATGTTGGTATACAGTTTTTCCTTCTTAATGTGTAAGTGTATCTCAGTGATTATGACGACACTACAACGAGACTCGAACACACACAAAATCATTGTGTTGCTTTGACCAACAAGACTATAGTTGAGCTGGTCAGGCCTGTGCTTTTATCCCGCATGGTATTGGGTTCGATTCCGCGGGATACCTATGTAGCTATTTACTAGAGTTTTCTGCCTCCTAAAGATTGCGAGGTTCGACGGAGGTTTCAGTTGCGAATCCGAGTCTGCGAAGCAGGTTTATGGTGAACTTCCGGGTATGCTTCACACAAATATAAATATGAAATATTCGCCGGCAAACATGAAGATGATGATAAATGGATTTGGTTAGGGTTGACTAGTATTAAATAGGAACATGAAATGATATGAACACAACTTATTAACATGAAGTGCCACCTCTACCGTAAATTTTATCAACATTGAGAAATCGTCAATCGGGCGGTAGGGGGGCAGTTGCCCTTCCTTCAGGGCTAAAGAATCTCTAACGATGTATCATGTTAGTTGTGTATGCTGCATTGATAGATGTCATGAAAAGCAAAAGTAAAATGGGATGGTTTTGGTTTGTGATTTGGATATAACGTTACACAATTCGAATACTACCTAAATATTTGGATTTGTTGTAAAATAGGCAGAGTATGAAAGTACCACTGAATATTAGGGTGAAATTGTATTTGCTCTTATGGTTTTACACTAGTATAATTTTCTCTCTCAAATAAAGCCTTTTAACTCTCAAATTTCTCTCTCTTTTCTCGTTGGATTGGTGTGTCTCAAAGCCTAAAGATTGCCTCTATATATAGGCAGATGATATATATTCCAGAATTAGAGCATTCACTCTACAACATTAACTCATAATTGCTTCTTACTATTTGTAAATTGTGACTAAGCCTATAAGTCTTCAACCTTTCGTAAAACATGGAATTCCACTCAATGTTGCTTCTCACTCTCAACATGTGGTTCATCCTTCATTTACAATACTCCCCCTTTAATGAGGCAACCAATCAAGGGAACTTGTGGGGATCCAAGAGCAAATTCTATCAATGTAAAACTACAAGTGCAAATACAACTCTGCCTATTTTACAGCAGGATTGTATTTAAAATCCGATAATTTATTTGGTATTGTATCACCGATTTCAAATTCTAAATTGTTTACTTTGCAGTGAAGACAAAACACGAAAAAAACAGAAGAGATGCAGTAAAAATGTAAAAGTAGACATCAGTCAAGAGAGCAGGTAGGAGACTGAGATGGCAACCAAACAACAACAAAATAATTTTAGAAAAAGCAAAACAGTAGCATTGCGGCTAAAAATCCAATCAAAACTGACCGTATAAAAGTCAAATCAAACGGTGAAAAAAGATTGATGAAAAATAAAAAAAAACCCTTGTACTGCTGCTGACAGCCTACAAGGAGAACAGGAACACCCTCATTATGTGGGAGAAAATAATGCAAGAGTGGAAAGTTTCATTTTACTCTTGCACCCTCATTGTGTTACAAAGTTTTCTCCTGACCTTCTTCTGAACAGAGGGCATTTTGTGGATTTCCAAAAATTTTATGTGAATTCCTCTTCAAAATTGGAATCATAGCACTAGTGTTTAGTGGCTTGGTGGGACAATGAACTTTCTGACCGCTTTGCTCACTGTTCATCCATTCCCGCATTCTTCTTATCTTTACTCTTTTGGGGCATCTCCATTTTCGCATGGTAGCTTGCCTCTCTCACAATTTTGTAAGCTGATCATCTTCATTCCTTCATTGCTGCATCAATGGCTGCTGCATTAAACACCATGCTGCATGATGCTTCTTCTTCGTCCTCTTACCGGTGTAGCTATCATGCATTCTTGAGTTTCAGAGGCGAAGATACTCGCAAGGGCTTCACTGATCACCTTTATAGGGCTTTGGAGCTGGCAGGAATCCACACGTTTAGAGACGATGATGAAATCGAGAGAGGAGCAGATATTGCAGCAGAGTTGAACAAAGCAATAAATGAGTCGAAAGTATCGATAATCGTCTTCTCCCAAAACTATGCTTCCTCAAGGTGGTGCTTGGACGAACTGGTGAAGATAATGGAACGTAGAAAACATGATGATGGCCATATTGTTATGCCGGTTTTCTATCATGTGGATCCATCCCATGTCAGGAACCAGAGAGAGAGCTTTGCAGAAGCATTTTCTAGACATGAAGAGCGCTTCAAGGAGGAGATGAACAAGGTGGAGAAATGGAGAAGAGCGCTTAAAGATGCTGCAGATCTGGCAGGGATGGCTTTAAAAGATAGGTAAAATTTATTCCCAAAAGTTTCTCACTACTGTACATGGACTTTAATTTGAAGGTATTAGCTTTTTCATTAATTTTGACATGTTTTGAAGATTAATTGGGGTAGTGAAGCACTTTTATGAGGAATATTTTTTTAAAAAAAAAATATCCTATACTCAATTGGCATTAGGACGAGGCTTTCGTATGTTCATTTCAGCTAATGATATATTATCAAATTAATGCACTCGATCTATGAGGACAAATTAATGAACATGATCTTATTTTGGTTTCTATACTTTGATATGATCGAAAATTCATAGGTATGAGTCGCAGTTTATCCAAGACATTGTTAAAGAGATTGGAAATAAGCTGGATCCGAAGGTATTGAATGTTGCTCCCTATGCTGTTGGAATAGATGATCGTGTGCAAGGCATAAACATGTGGTTAGAAGATGGATCAAATGCTGTTGGTGTAGCTGTGATCTATGGGATGGGAGGAATTGGAAAGACCACCATTGCCAAAGCCGCTTATAACCGCAACTTTGGAAGATTTCAAGGCAGCAGCTTTCTTGCAGATATTAGAGAAGCTGCAGAACAGCCCAATGGTTTTGTTCGCTTGCAAAGGAAACTTCTTTCGGATATCCAAAAGGGGAAAGCAAAGAAAATAGACAACATAGATGAAGGAATAATCAAGATCAAACACGCTGTATCTAACAAAAGACTTCTTATTGTTCTGGATGATGTGAACGACTTGGATCAATTTAATGCAATTCTTGGAATGAGAGAATGGTTTTATTCAGGAAGTAAAATTATCATAACAACCAGACATGAACACTTGTTAAAAGCTCATGAAGGTTGCACAATGTTTGAGGTTGAAGAATTGAATGAGTATGAATCACTTGAGCTTTTCAGTTGGCATGCCTTCGGACAACCCCAGCCTATCGAAGGCTACATAGAACTTTCGAGACCTGCAGTAGAACATTGTGGAGGGATTCCATTAGCTCTTCAAGTTCTGGGATCTTCTTTATCTGGGAAAGAAGTAGCCGTATGGCGTAGCGCATTACAGAAGTTATGTGAAATTCCTAATGTCAAGATTCAAAAAATTCTTAGAATAAGCTATGATTCTCTGCAAGATGATCATGACCAAAATATATTCCTCCATATAGCCTATTTCTTCATTGGAAAGGAGAAGGATTTTACAATTACAATACTGGACAACCTTAATTTTTACACAAGGATTGGAATTCAAAATCTAGTTGACAGATGTCTAGTAAAAATTAACAATGAAGACAACAGGTTGAACATGCATCACTTACTTAGAGACATGGGGAGGGGAATTGTTCGCGAAGAATCACCTCAAGACCCGGGAAGACGTAGTAGAGTGTGGCATAAAGATGCCTTTAATATTCTGAGAAAAATGACTGTAAGAACAACATTTCCTTTATTTCCTTTATTTTTATGTGTTGTGTGTCTTGTTACTTATTGAATGTTCTGATATTTTTAATAGGGTACAGAAATGATTAAGGGCCTCATGCTCAACCTTCCTAAGTTGATGGAAGATGAGTCTTGCAAGACATTGTTTAGTAGAAGTAACAAAAAAAGATCTCATGTTGAAGATTATGATGGAAGTTTTTCAAGACGTCGTCGACTTGATTTCTTCTCTTGGAAATCCATTGCAAGTAACTTTTCCTCAACAAAATCAGCTCCTGCATCAAATGAGGTGGACTTCAAAACAGAGGCATTTACAAGGATGAACAATCTTGAGCTTCTCCAGCTATATAATGTAAAAACCAGTGGAGGTTTTGAAGATTTTCCCAAAAACTTGGCATGGTTGTCTTGGCGAGGATTTCCTTTGAAATCACTACCATCCAATTTTTGTTTGGAAAATCTAGTTGTTCTTGACTTGCGGAATAGCAATCTGCAACATGTTTGGAAGGGACACAGGGTATTGTATTAATCTCTCTCTCTCTCTCTCTCTCTCTCTCTCTCACACACACACACACACACACACACACACACAAATTTATGGGTCATTACATATTTTAGAAGCTTGGTATATTCATTTGCCTTCTTCTCTTTGAAACAGTTTCTTCCAAGGCTGAAAACACTCAACCTCAGCCATTCACATAGCCTAACGACAACCCCTGACATGTCAGGGCTCCCTAAGCTTGAGAGATTAATTCTTAAAGATTGCATAAACTTGGTTGAGGTTAATGAGTCCATTGGAGACTTAGAGAACCTTGTTCACTTGAACCTAAGAGACTGCAAAAATCTGATGAAGCTTCCAACAAGTATTAGAAGTTTGGGATCTCTTCAGGACCTCATTCTTTCGGGTTGCTCAAAACTTGAGCTTCATTCCAACACAAATGCAACAAATCAGGTAGACTCCACGGTTGGTGCTATGAAGAAATTCAATCTGTTATCAACTAAGTTATGGCAATCGATCGAGTCGTGGATATTGCCAAGAAAAAATCTTGTATCTTTCTCATTGGCAAGTTTACCACATTCATTAGAAAGGCTAAGTCTTGCTCACTGCAATGTAGCAGAGATTCCTGGTGAACTTGGTGCCCTATCGTCATTGAAGCATTTGGATCTATCTGCAACCCCAATTCTGAACCTACCAGGAAACATGAAGGGTCTTACTATGCTCCAGACTCTGCTGGTAGAAGGTTGCGCAAAGCTCCAAACGCTTCCAGAGCTCCCAGCCAGTTTAAACTCACTGGAAGCAGGTCATTGTACATCATTGAAAAAAGTAACAAATTTACCAAACATTTTCACATCAATGAGTAAAAATCTTTGGGATTGCAATGAATTAGTTGAAGTTGAAAGCTTGTTTGAAATGAAACCATTGAGAAATGTTGACATCGAAATGATTAAAAATTTGGGATTGTTCAATTTGGAATCCAACGAAACCTCTGAGGTCGAAATGATCAACTACTTGACAAATACAACCAAGAAGTGCCGCCTTCAGGTCTCTCTCTCTCTCTCTCTCTCTCTCTCTCTCTCTCTCTCTCTCTCTCTCTCTCATTTATAGCTGTTATGGTTATCATTTCTATGGCCCGAGGGTTAGCTGTTCGAATAATTTGGAAACTAATTAGATTGTCATCCTTAGAGAATATGTTTTATGTTCGTAGGTTAGTAATGTAAAAAGATTAAAATTCAATAGAATACACGTTTTTAATGATTGAACAATCTTCTCCAATATTGAAAACACCACTGCTAGCTTGTAATTGTTGTACATATATATATTTACATATGCATATATGATCTGCATGGAACAGGGATTGAACGAATGCGGCATATTTAGCATCTTCCTTCATGGGAACAAGATTCCAGATTGGTTCAGCTACAAGAGCTTGTGTAACTCCGTGTTGTCGATTGTTGTACCTTCACATCTTAATCTCAAGATCCGAGGCTTAAACACATGCGTTTTATACGCACGACGCCCCGATCACAAGGATGGTCCACATGTTTTCAGTGAACACTTCGTTAAAGTGAGCAATGAGACAAAGGGTCTTATGTGGACGTACTCCCCTGTGGCAATGGGCCTTCCCAGAGAAAACCAAGACATGTTATGGCTAAGCCACTGGGTTTTCGGGGACAATGAACTGGAGAGCGGGGATGAAATACGCGTTTCAGTCAAGTCCGGTTTGTGGGCAAAGGAGTTCGGGATCCAACTTGTGCATGAAGAAGAAAATAAGGGTGAGGATGCTGGATCAAAAAGTGAAGATATAATAACACTTCCTTGGAACCAGAATGTTGATGTGCCAGTCTCAGTTTCAGCATCAATGTATGCGATGTGGAGGGGCAAATACTTTCTATGCAACCACAGGTATCGAACTCATCAAGCTCAATTCAGAAGGTGCCAGGAGAATCCAGCTTATGGTGATTTTTCATACAAGCCAGGGGCCTCCTTTCATTTGAACCGTTACTTGTTTAACCACGAGGTTGATATAGAAGAGCACAAAATGCAGTATGTTAGAAAAGCATTGACTAATTAAACCTAGGCCTTTGGCAAATAATTAATAGGCTAGATCAGTTGAATCGATATCAGACACGACAGCAAAAACATTTGCCTCGGAAATGGATAAATAAGTATGTTCTGGACAAGCTTTAGTTCAAGTTATTTGCTGGTCTTAAATCTTCCTCGGAAATGGATCCCGAGCCTCTACATTTAGTTTTCATGTATTTACCCGCATTTTATAATATTTAAATCATTCAAATAATCTAACCGTTATGACACATGACATGTGAGTAAACTTTTAAAATTCAAATTGAAAACCAACTCCCCCTCCCCACCACTACCCACACCAACACTGCCCAAGCCACCATACAAGCTGTCCTTTTTCTGGCCGCCTAACCCTGAGAAACTACAAATCTATCCCCCCTCGAACCATGATATAAGCAGGGTGTCAATACAAATCAAAATACCGTAAGTTATGTTTTTATTGGTCAATTGAGTACACTGAGAAGGGTGGTGAGGGGAGAGGTTGATTACTGAAATAATATACCAATCCATTTCGATCTTTCATATAATACTTAAGGTTAAAAGTGGATCGATTAGTTTTAAGGGAGTTTCACTAAAGCACCTAAAATGGGAGCTGAAATTATAAAAAAAACCCAACACCCAAAACACTTTATAAATACACTCAAAACTCATCATTACACACACTCAAAATCCATTGATAAACACACCCAAAAAATATACAATTGTTGAGTTTGGGGTTGATTTTGGGTGTGTTTCTATGTTTAAATAGTGTTTGGATTTTTTTATAAATATATGTCTAGGATTAGATTTATTTATAAATTTGTATACCTCCTCCCAACCCACACAACACACACAACACCCCCTCCCCCAAAACCAACTTTCGTGGAGAAGGGTGTGGTTTTTTAGTTTTGTTAATTTTAAACACTTACATGGGTGATGTGTCATGTCTTAAATGGTTAGATTATTTAAATGGTCTAAATATTATGAAATGCAGGTAAATGCACGAGAGCTAAATGTAGAGACTCACGATCCATGCTTAAACTAGCTTAACTGATTTGACCCAAAAAAAAAAGCTTAACATGTCAAGGAAAGTATGGGTACAGTACAACACAGACAAATGGAAGTTTATGTCAATTTCAACACGCAATTGTTTTGGGCAGCTTTTTATTTGTTATATTATACTAGCCTCCTCGCACACGCTTCTGTACCTGTGATAGGCTTTTTAAGAAAAAAAAAATTAAATTTATTTTAGAATTAAAAAAGATAATGGGTGGTTGTTTTCCATATAAATATGATTCATTACCTGATTTTTCTTTTAATTTTAATTTTTTTAATATGAAAAAGTTTGAATTTACCATATTATCCTCATTTAATTAATAATTTTAATTCTTAATGTTTGGATTAACCAACTGCATTTTCTGGTATTTTGAATGTTTCACTATTCTCTGCCTTTTGCTTTATATATATAGATTATATGTTTAGTAACTAAAAATAAATACATTATTTATCAAGTCGAGTTCAGGAATGGGGATAACAATATCATCCTCAATCCGTCTCAGATAAGGTATTTTGAAAAGTTGGGGGTCCCCATAACTGTCCTCGTTCTCCCCCAAAATCTCCCGTTAGGGGCGAGGGCCTGATGGGAACCTGACCCGACTTGAATTTTTGTCATTCCTACGATGGGAGGCCAATTGGAATACAAAACTACGGTCAAAGGGGGTTAAGTGGACCACTTTAACTTTGGACAATAAAGTGAGATTTAACTGAAATTTCAAAGGTGCTACAGTAAATAAGCCTATAATAAAAAAGGAAACTTATATAAAGACTTGTAACTCAAATGGTTAAAAGCTTTTATTCTTATATTTGAAGTCTTAGGTTCGATTTCCCCTTCTCATTCTCTTGCTTGTAAAAATTAAAAAAATAAAAATAAAAAAAGAACTGAAATGAGAGGCCCAAAATAACATACCCAGCCCACCGGACGCATAACCCTGCACGCATAACCGCCCCTTCATTCACCCGTGAAAGAAAAAAGAAGAACGAGCTCGCTGCTGCACTCACCTTCAAGGCTTAATTCAAGCGATTCAAGCTCCTATATTCGTGAGGTAATCTTCTTTTCATCTCTCAATTTTTTGATGTTAAAAGTAGGGGATTATTTTTTGGGTTTATGAAGTATCAATTAGGGATTTGCAATTGAGACTTATGAATTCTCAAATAGGATTTGCAATTGATTTTGGTGTTCTTGCTTATATGAATTATCAAATTGGGATTTTGATGAATTGATTAGTTGCCGACATGCTGTTTTGCTGGTTCAAGATGTGATAAAGGCCTAGTTTCTGATTTAAAATTAATGACATTTTCTGGATTTTGAAGTCAGGTTAGTTTTTGTAATGGTTCGAATTTTTTTGGTTCATGTCTCATAATTGTAGCTGGTAATTGGGCTCTTTTGTGTGGGTTTTAATTCTTACTTTTGTTAAACGTTGAAGAATAGGGGAAGAGAGCTGAGTATAAACAATTTTTCTTTCGTTTTTGAAAGAAGCATGCCAGGGAAAGAGGGTGCAAAGAAAACTAATTTTCACGGAGAAAAATGTGGTGGTGGGTGGAAATGTTATACGTTGCTATAATAAATGTCTCACGAAGTCCTTTTGGATGGATTTGTACGCTTGCTTTTCATCAAAGAAAAGGTTCTTGTCTCCTTATGGCTGCAGGAGTTAATTTAATTGTAATAAACTAGTTAATTTTCACTTTACTCTGATTTTTGGGGTATTTATCTTGATTATGGTCTATTATATAAAGTCTTTGTACAATTTATGCACAAAGCGCCCTGTTGCAATTTCCAAGATATGGCCATTTGTAATTATTGTGCATCTACAACAAAAAGTTAACCTAATTCGGGAAGGTATTTATAGTCCTTTCAGGTTCCATGTTTCTTATTTCTTTTGTTATTTGATAGATTGCTGCTGAAGGCGTATCTTATGGCCAGCACTGGTGGAAAAAAGGAGCTTGAATGGATAGAGAGAGTGAAATCAGAGGGAGCTGTTCCACTTCTTGATGCAGAAAATTGCCGAAATGGTTGGTCTTCTCCACCTGGGGACAAGTTTATGGTTAGAGGTCCTGAGTACTTGTCAAACAGGGTTAAAGTTCCTGCTGGTGAATACCTTCTAAAGCCTCTTGGTTTTGATTGGATAAGAGGTTCTACAAAAATTGGGGAGGTCTTAAAACGTCCAAACAGTCGTGTGAGAAAGGCTATTGAGGACGAGTGTCTGACAGGTGATAAGCCTTTTGTTTGGGCTTTCAATCTACAAGTTCCTAGTAAGGATAATTATAGTGCTGTAGCATATTTTACAACCAAGGAGCCTATTCCTGAGGGGTCTTTGATGGACCGGTTCTTAAAAGGTGATGATGGGTTTAGGAATTCAAGGCTTAAATTGATTGCTAACATTGTGAAGGGTCCTTGGATTGTGAGGAAAGCAGTTGGGGAGCAGGCCATATGCATAATTGGGCGTGCCCTTTCTTGTAAATATTGTGTATCAGACAATTTCTTAGAAGTAGATGTGGATATTGGATCTTCCATGGTTGCAAGTGCAATAGTTCATCTGGCATTTGGTTATATAACAACGCTGACTGTTGACCTTGCCTTTCTCATTGAGGGCCAGACTGAATCAGAGCTTCCAGAACAAATCTTAGGTGCTGTAAGATTCTCTGAACTAGACCCTGCTGTGGCTAGGGCAACTGAACCATCTTCTAGTAGGAGTGCTGGCAGTTTGCAGTCTAATCTGCCTACGCGATTATGGAAGTCAATAGGGCAGGGGTTTTCCCACATGCTTCATCCAGGTACCCAAGAAAATGGTTCTAGCTTGGGCTCAGCACATGGTAATGGGATTGGGGATCATGAAGGAAATTCAGAAGAACCTAAGAAATGGTAAGTTCTTCTGTCTAGCGGTCCCATTGAGATTTCTTTTTCCTTTTTCATTGTGAACAGTTGATCTTTGGAAGAAAGGTAGTGGGAATGCTTCCTTATGAAATAATGAACTTGAACTTGTGTCGGATTCAGATATCAAAAACTAAATATTGTATTGTGCAAAACAAAAATACTAATGACATCATTTTATTTGCTTCCATGCATTATATATATATTTTTAAACTCAGATGTATGCTTTTGAATAGATATTCATTTTGTAATTTAGAGAAAAACATGGACATTGGTCCTCTGGATCTACCAGGCTCTCTTGCCAAATTGCAAACTGGGCCTGTCTGTTGAGTAGTTGATGACAGGACGTGAAGAAACTTTCCTTTATTTTATTGTATTCAATTTTTCATGTCCATTATGGTTAATCTTACACATCCTTCTGCCGATCAAAAAATTATTAGCGCTCTTGATTGCTTTTATTTTTATGTACGTTCTGTTTTTTTTTTTCTTTCACATGAGTATATGTATCTGCTTCATTGATTGACCTATAAATTATATGAATACGTTATATCTGCAGAAAATCAAATGAAGTGTGATGACCATGAAACAAAGTGATTCAGAATTTTTTGAAGTGGCAAGAATCCAACTTTCTCTGTATTGACTGCTTCACTGGTGTCATCTGCTTGTCTCTGGGCTCTTGGGTATACCAATGATGCCAAGAGCTAGCTTTGCTACCCTGGTATACTCTATGCCCTTGGGTGGGCACTGATGTCCAATTGGCAAGACATTCAGATTATCGGCCTCTTAATTTATATAGGTAAAACTCTTTTTTCTTTTATTTTATATTTAAACGAGTATATATTAAATAGTGGCCCTGTGTGTAGAAATCTATTGTATAACTTGTTAGATTCCACTTCATTGAATTTCTGTAACGATTGAACGAAAGCAATTGGTGATTATGGACGGTTTCTTCTTTTCTTTTCTTTTCTTTTCTTGTTCGGAATTATCACAAGATGATGTGCCTTCATCTTTCCAATTATTTTGGCTGGAATACAATTTTTGTTAAAATTTCAGTTATTCTCAGCTCCTGTACCGTAGCGGCATCGTACGATTTGCAGCACTTTTTTTCCTGACTCAAATGGTTCTAAGAGTTTTAAGATTTTCTATTTTTAGTTGTGAGCAAAATGGATTCTATACGACAGCAAATGGAGTTCATCTAACAAATTTAGTCTAAATAGTGGTAGGAAAATTAGTTAAGATTAGGTTAAATCAATGTTCAAAATTCGAAATATAATGCATGAACATGAGGTTCTGTGTTGGATTCTTTCATTTCTCAATATCGCTTGTATTAGAAAAAAAAGAAAGAAAAAAGAATAATGAATATGAAAAATAACAAGTAACGCATGCAAACTGCAAATTACATTTTTTTGACTGGCACTCAAACAACGTACGTACCACCTTCTGAGCTGGATGGATATGTATGGAAGCAGGGGCGGAGCCACAGAGGGGCAAGGAGGTGCAGGTGCACCTCCTATCGCAGGAAAATGCGTTGGAGATGCAGGAATTTGCCCCTTTGCTTGTGCCCTCCAAGTGTTCGATTAAAAGCCTTAAAGATGCTGTTTTGTTGCTGCTGTGTGAGACCCTGAATATTTACCTTAGATTGTTGAGCTCGATCTCACGATCACGTAGGAGAAAACGGTTCATCAATTGGACCTCCACAACCAAAGTTATAGATTTTAGAAGATTTTGAAATTTTTTCACTTAAGTTGCAGACACAACCAGCCGAAGAAGAAGATGACTTGTGTTTGTAGTTAGAATCCTGTGCTTCTCAACTTGCATTCCTTTTTAATGTGGTCCACTATCAGGACGCCATGTGTCAAATTTTAATTACACCAAATTTAGAAATTCATTAAAAATTCATATGTTCTCCAAAAAATTCACCGAAAAATACCCCAAACTTATAATCACATCTACTTTTATCTTGTGACCTCCAAATCACATGTACTTTGGGTTAGATTAATTGGTATTGATTTTGGTTAGATTAATGGATGATTTCATATGAATTTTGATAGACTAATTGTGTAATTGACATGCATTTTGTTCATATTTGATATTAATTTTGGTAAATAATTGTTTTACATGAATTTTGTGCATTTAATTTATATAGAAAATAGATTATAGTCAATTAGGCTTAGGCGTAGTCTTATTTATTTTAATTATGGATAATATTAGTGTTGTTTAAATTGTAAGGCTATTTGGTTATTATTATTATTTTTTCGGATGTTTTAGCCTTTTAACATTGTCCATTCCCTGAAAAATTCATAGATCCGCCACTGTATGGAAGGAACGTTTTCATGATTTTTTATTTAAAAAGTTATTTTATTTCTCTTCCGTTGTTGAAGCAAGCACAAATGGCTTCAGTCAAGATTTCCTAATCAAAACTTACTGAAATCTTAGCTTTATCCAATTTCACCACATTGCTCAACTTTCCAAAAAACAAAAAAAGCTTTTAGAATTTTTTAGAATCTATAAAACAGAATTTTCAATGGATGCTTTATTTTATTTTTTTCGAATACAAACGACATTCAACTTTAATATAAGGGTAAGAGATTCGAACTCGGCTGCAGAATCGGCTGTAGAGTGGTATCACTTTCACTTTTGCTCTCATATGCCATGTTGGAATGTTACATTGGAGAATTCCATTGCCAAGTAAGAGGTTGCAAGGTGGTCCATTTTAAGCCAATTTCGCAAATTAAAAAGGGTAAACTACGATAGGTATATAAGCTCCACACCAGTGTAGAAAGTATTCAATCGCTCTCTCCTTCTTTCCCTCTCTGTGATCGCTCGCAATCAGCCAAGAACAAGAACTGAATCGCTTTAAAGTTCAAAGCTCTCAGCCAATCAACTCCCTTCTATCAGGTTTGCTTCTTCTTCTCCGTACGCGTCTTAGGATTTCGTTTCTTTATCCACCATCGATGGATTCCCAAGAAGCTATTTTTTCGACGTTCGCGTGTCTAATGAGGATGATGGTTTCGTCCGGTTTTGATGCTGGTGTAGGGTTTCAATCTTAGGTTTACTTATAGTTTTCTTTAGGAGACGCTGGAGGTTAAATTTGAAAAGAAATAAAATTCGTAATGTATTTAAGGGATTTAACATGGAAGGAAGGTTTCGCAAATCGAATTTGTCTCTTTCCGTGTGCTCGCCCATCTATTGGAATTTTGAAGCTTCTAGGGTTCATATGTGTGTATATATACTTATATATATATATATACATGTATATATATATAGATATATGTATATGAAGATTGGACGAAATGTTGAATTTGAGAATCTGGGGAATCAAATTAAGGGTTCTCTGCAGAAATTAGCATTTCCAGTCATTCAATTTCTTCGTGCTGCCTTAGAAATTCGAATTTTCATGGAATTGCTGATGGGACAGAGTATGGTTGATATAACGTTTCTGCTCGGGGATGTCGGAAGCTGTGTCTCTGTGATTTTTCATTTTCTTCTATATTTGTGTTTATAGTATGGCCACTAAGGAAGTGAGAAGGCCCACAATGAGACCAGAAAGTTCAGTTTATACTCGACCAGTAGGAGTATCTTCAAAAACTGTTTGCGCCTATTGGATTGCTGGAAGGTGCACTAAGAAGTTCTGTAGATTCTTGCACACAAGTGCACCATCTTCACTGGCGAACCCTCACATTTCAAAGCAGAAGGCTATTCAGAAGGGCAATGCATACAATGCTACTCAGAAAAGCAATGTTGTTCAGAAGTCCCCAGAAAAGGTCTGCAAGTTTTGGGTAGTAGGAAACTGTGTTGAAGGTGATCGATGCCCGTATTTGCATACATGGTTTCGTGGAGCTGGCTTCTCAATGTTGGCGAAGCTCCAAGGGCACAAGAAGGTACTTCTGATTTCGAAAATAAATGTCTTTAATTTGTTTTGTTCTCTGTTTTCTTTCCACAAGAAACTAGAAAAGTTGAAGAGGTTAAGAGGAAAGAATCATTTTGGCTATTACTTTCTGTATTTTATCCATGTTACTTTGTAATTTGTATTATTGTTGGTGATTTTGATTTTCAAAATTATAATTCACATGCTGCCAAACTCAGTTGTTTATAGAAGATAAAACTCACATAAAGGCAGTTTGTTTTTTTGTATATCGTGATCTCCTTCAAAATTTATGTTTTCTTTTTTTCACTTTTACAGAGAATAGATAATTCTATGTTGTTTTTGTTTATTTGTGAAGTTGGACTATCATTGTTATGATGAAATGTATTTTAACAGGCCGTCACTGGGATTGCACTTCCTGAAACATCTGACAAGCTTTATTCAGCTGGTACAGATGGAACAGCCAGAGTTTGGGACTGCCGTACTGGTCAATGTGGCAGTGTGATTAATCTTGGTGGTGAAGCAGGTTCTTTAGTTAGTGATGGCCCATGGATTTTTGTTGGTGTACCAAATGTTGTTAAGGTACTTGAGCTTGTTCATTTTTAACTTCATTGTTGTACCAAATGTTGGTTCAATATACATGCTGATTGTTCGTGATGTTGCAGGCGTGGAACATTCAGACAAACGCTGAATTCAACCTGAATGGACCTGTTGGCCAAGTGCACGCCATGGTGGTTGCTAATGAAATGCTTTTTGCCGGGGCACAGGTAATGACCATAACAGTTCTGCAAGTTCCCAATAATTGCATCGCTGGGCTTTTACGATAATCTTCATCCATTTATTAATAGTTCCATATGTCATGAATTATCTGTTGCTTTTGTGCAGGATGGTGTTATATTGGTGTGGAAAGGTTGTTCTGAAAGTAATCCATTTCAGCTGGCTGGAACTCTGAAAGGCCACACTCAAGCTGTGGTATGTTTAACTGTTGGGCGCAGTAGGCTTTACTCAGGTTCTGTGGACCAAACAATCAGGGTAAGTTTGTGGCATCTACAAACAAGTTTATCGACTTCAACAGTATAGTGTTGGCATAGTGTTTGAAACTGAATGTGATGTTTCAGAAAAAAAATAAAATAGAAAAACTTCGATTCTTAAGAACTTCTGCATTTAGTGTGTAATAGGATGATTTATTATGATCTTCCTGTTTCAGGTGTGGGACCTTGATACTTTACAGTGTATTATGACACTAAATGGGCATTCTGATGTGGTGATGTCTCTTATTTGCTGGGATCAATTCCTGCTCTCATGCTCATTGGACTGCACAATAAAGGTGTGGGTTGCCACTGAAGGAGGCAACTTGGAAGTGACCTACACTCACAATGAAGAACATGTATGCTTTCCTTTCACAAAGCCTTTTCCACTTGTTACGTTTTTTAGTTACAGTATTATGGTTAGAATATAAGGCAGTCGGTGATTTCTAGTGGACTGGGAAAACATGTAGAACATCAATTTTGTGCCATTTAATTGCTTCTCAAAATTTTGTATTCTTATATAAGATGATGTTTCAAAATGTTTTTTCTTTAATAGGGGATCTGTAGAATAATTGATTTTCTGATCCGTTTAATCTGTAGAATAATTGATTTTCTGATCCGTTTATGTTTTAGATTTGAATGTACATTGTTTTCGGGGTAAAGGCTAACCTAATTTGATGGTGCTATTGTACATTCTACAGGGTGTTCTTGCACTTAGCGGAATGCCAGATGCAGAAGCTAAGCCAATCTTGTTTTGCTCATGCAATGACGCTTCTGTTCGCCTATATGAACTGCCATCGTGAGTACATGACACTCAGATTCTTTATGCTCTGATTCTTTTTATGATCAATTCCATTCTCACTTTATTGTGTGGTTATAGATTTACTGAGAGGGGCAGACTATTTGGCAAACGAGAAGTTCGGGCAATTCAGATAGGGCCCGGGGGACTATTTTTCAGTGGTGACACAAGTGGTCTCCTGTCTGTTTGGAAGTGGCTGGACCCTGACCTCAAGGAACTGTCTTCATGACTCATTTGTTCAGTTTGTAAGAGCCATTACCGTGATGGCGAGGAGGCATTGATGCTACAATTGTAACCAGTTTGTATGTAAACTTTGACAATCCTTCAGTTATTCAAACTAGTTTTGGTCATTGCGGTGTGGATTGATTTGTTTGTACAGTATAATGTACAGTGAGATTGTTAAATCCAAAAGATGATTAGTTCTTCAGAATTCAATTTCACAGTATAATTCTTTTTTTGGCCTAATCACATCATATTTAGGGAGGCAAAAGGAGACTCAAACTTGGAACTAGTGGGTGTAGGACAATATTGATATGCCTTTGTTTAATTTCTCCTCTAGTTTTAGTCCAAAATGCTATATACTTAACGGTTGATTAGTTTTCGACCAAAAAAAGGGTTGATTAGTTAAATATTAGCTCTTTTCCAATTGGGTGTAAGAGCATCCACAATGGGCTCCCTAAATTACCTCTTTAGACCAATTTTAGGGAGGATTTGAAAAAATACAACTCCAACCATGCTTCATATCCATCTCCTAAAATAAGGAGACTTCTAGGAGCTCCTAAATCTGAGGAGAGAGAAATGACTACTAGTGGCTTCCTAATTTAATGCTGCTTTATTTAATGAGTATTTCAAACTTTTAATTAATGTTGATTATTTTTTATATTATTTTTTAATAGAGATAGACCAATTAAAAAAATTTTATAGCATTTATGACTCTATAAACTCGAGAGCATGATTGGAGTTTAAATTTTATAAAGAGCTCCTAAAATAACTTTATATGTTTTTAGCTAAAATTTAACTAAAAAATAGATAGCATGATTGTGGATGCTCTAACCCAGTGAAAAATGACATTGACTTGCACACCAAAGTTCTCCGGTTCGAATTTCCATAGCATTATAGTTGTGTGTTTGTACTAAAAGAAAAAGAGTTCATTAGTTAATCCAGAAGAAAAAATGGTTAATTAATGTAATTGTGGTTTAAAAGTGAAACTTAATTTAATTGTGGTTTAAAGGTGAAATCAATTTAAATCAGACACACCAACACCAATTATTACCAATGGAGTGTTATGAGGATCAAATCAAATTTTTAATATGCTATTAAGTGGTCCCGAGTTCAAAACTTCATGATACATGCATGTGTGAGTTTCCACCCTCTCTTTCTTTTAAAGGAGTTTCACTAAAACACCCAAAATGGGGGTTAAAATTATAAAAAAACTCAAGCACTATTTAAACATATAAACACACCCAAAACCCATCATTACACACACTCAAAACCCATTTATAAACACACCCAAAAAGTTGACTTTGGGGTTGATTTTGGGTGTGTTTCTATGTTTAAATAGTGCTTGAATTTTTTTATAAATACATGTCTAGAATTGGGTTTATTTATAAATTTGTATTCTTTTAACTTCGGTTAAAGGAAAACACCAATTATTAAAACCCATCCATTGATTTAAAACTTTCGGTGGAGAGTGACGCAAGCAGCTTTTGAAGAGCTCTTGGTTTGTGAACCTTTTAGAAAGTTTGATCAGTTCCTTGCCTTTATTGCTTCCAATACTCTTGGCACAACTCTCTATATATTATGCTCAATTTATGATTTTTGGGAGTTTCACCGTTAGGTCTAATATAAAAGTTCAAATTAAAAATAAAATAAAAAAATCTATATACAATGTATTTTAGAAACATATCCAAAGTTTATTTACAATATAAGGTTTCGAAACTTTCTATAAATTACAAAATTGCCATCAATTTTTTAAAATAAGCCCAATCCCAAAACCTTATAAAAAAAAATCCAAAATACTCAATAGGGCATCAAAGTAATTTAATAATCAAAATTAAATTTAACAGGGCCAGCTGTCATTTTTTATAATTTGTTTATAAAAATTAAAGAGTGCTGTTATTTCCACCCACCTGTCTTATTTTCCCACACACCTTATCTTCAAAATTTTAAAGACAAATTTACCCATTTATAAAATAACTTTTAAGGACTTATGGAAAATGATTAAAAAACAAAACAATTACCTCAAACTTAAAATTAAAAAAAGTTAAAAAATTTCCAAAGCACAAAGATCAAATGTCAAATCCAAAGCACCCCTCAACCTCTTATTTTATCTTCATCCTAAAACCCTAACCCCAAAAGTTTTGAGCCAAAACGATGGATTCTTCATCAGAAACTCCAGTCATCATGTACTCTTCCCATTTGTTGGAGGCCAGCAAATCCCAATGATCGACATGGCAAAAGTCTTCTCCTCCCACGGAACAAATCCCAATGTAATCAGATGCTCTTGTTGAAAATATGTTCCATTAGTTTTGTTTTGGTTGTTAAATCTCTCCAATTAGAGCAAACAATTGCTCTTTTCAATCATTAGATTAAATTTAAATGACTCACAAGTTAACAGAAAAGAGAATTTGCTTGAATTAATAATTAAATGGTATTTTAAGAATAAAGGTGGGTGGAAAAATAAGATTGTGTTTTTTCAAATTTACATGATGAGTGGAAAGATAAGGTGAGTGGAAAAATATGACAGGTGGGTAAAAATAATAGCACTCAAATTAAATGGTATAGGATTTATCTATATAATTAGTGCTAAAAATAGGTATATAATGAAGTACCTCATGATTTTTTTTGGTTTTCAGCTAAAATCCATTCAAACCTTTTTGCTCTTCTCCATAAATTACTTAAAACCAGTATGAGTTTTGGGTGGGGGCAACAAAGTATCTGAAGGCTCATAAATATATATGGTGCGGTCATTCTCTCTCACAAAAGCTGGAACTTGGCCCTTCTGTCTCACAAGAGAGAGTTGCAGTAGAAGCTTATCTCGAAGTCAGGAGACTCAGGGCTTCCTGATTTTGTCTCTATTATAAAAATTCTTTCAAGAATCTTCGATCAAGCTATAAACGCTCCAAAACAGGCCCCTACTTGATCATACATCTCAATTTTCCTTGTCTTTATTTTGTGTCACTTTTTTTTTCTTCTTATCCAACGAATTTAAATACAATATACAGGTGCTTTGATTGCTAATGTCATCTTTGGCCACTGGGGCACCCGAACGGCACCAAAAATCCATATATATATATATATATATATAGGAACAAGAAGCATTCCAAAGAGCCCCCCAAAAAATAATGCTTGAATGAATCTCTATGGATCAAGAAGCCATACCAAAACCAAAACACTGTCGAACTCAAGCCTCTTCCGATGAGACTTTGCTGTTGCCAGGCTTACCAAACCACCTTGCACAGCTCTGCCTTGCAAAAATCAACCCTTCCGTTCTCTTCTCTGTTTGCCGCTCATGGCGGCGCCTTATCTACTCTCCTTCCTTCCCCCCTTTTTTCTCTCTCTACGCCATTCTCTCTCCACCACCACCTCATCACCACCACCACAACCCCAATTCCCCCATTCAGTTCTCCTCACTAGACCCCATATCAAACACATGGACTTCTCTCCCTCCTCCTCCGTCCTCCCCTCCTCTCCAACTCCTCCACTGCCACCCGTCCTTCCTCTCCCGAAAACTACCGATCCAATGGTTGTCCGTCTCAGGCCGCCTTGTCCTCGTTGCTGCCACTACCCACCAGTTCACACCAGCGATGCCTCGTCCTCTTGTGTTCCAACCACTGTCCAACCAGTGGTCCTTCGGCCCCCCGCTGCCCGAGCCGCGTCGCTGGTGTGGGGTCGGGACTGTGGGTGGAAAAGTGTACGTGGCTGGTGGGATTGGAACAACTTATAGAGGAGATGTTGCGAGGTCGATGCAAGAGTGGGACACGAAGAGAAGGGAGGCTTCTTCGTCATGGGTTAAGAAGGCATGCCTTAAAGATGGAAGGTTTAGCAGGGAGGATGTGGAGGCTATTGGGTACAGAGGGAAGCTATGGATGGTGAATTCGAAGGGCAATGCAATCAAAGAAGGGGTTGTCTATGATGTGCAGAAGGACACGTGGCAAGTCATGCCTCAAGGCATGCTCGGTGGATGGAATGGGCCAGCTGCTGCAACCATCAATGATGATGGTCACGATGACCATGACGATGATGTGATGTATGTGGTGGATGAGAGAACAGGAGTATTGAACAAGTATGTTGATGAAAATGACTGCTGGGAAATGGTGATGGAGTCGGTTGTGTTAAGAGAGGCTGAGCAAGTTTGTGCCGGGAGAGGGAGAGTTTGCGTGGTTTGTGCTAACGGAAGAAGGATTGTGGTGGTAGATGTCGTGGCGACACCACCGCGAATTTGGGTGGTGGAGCCGCCGCCGATGTTGGAAGTTGTGGCGGTACACATTTTGCCTAGGATGTGTAGGCCGGATTAATATTTTAATTGCTCTTCATGTTTCATATTAAGAATAGTTTAATATAGCTTAGTTATTAGTAGTATTTATTTGTATACCATGGATATGACGATATATCAATCCTCATAGATCACAATGTGTGTTAGTTTTTTTTTGGGCTAGATAAATATGAAATGGACCTATCAAATGCAATAAAGAAAAGAACGATGAAAAGTACTTATATGTAGACATCAAATGTAGTTTTGGTTCCTTAATTAGGTAATAGATTACTTTTTAGTTAAAAAACGTTTAGGAGGAGGAGAGGCTTCCATCTTAGATCCAGAGCATATCAAGGCATCTTTAAGGACTTACAAAGGGAATCCTAGCCCCTTTTTTAATTTTTACAGACAGATAATAAAGTGTTTTAGAAAAACAATACGACACTACGTTAATTCTAATGTTTGTTTTCGGCAAGTATTTAATAAATGTTCTATTTTCTATATTAATTTTCTCAACTTCAAATTTCTTTTTCTTAAGAAAAAAGCAGTTACCCTATTCGAATAATACACGAAAACAAATAGAACACAAGAGATAAGGTCACAATCGGACCAAACCATAGAGAGATAAGATAAGATCACATCACATGCATTGAAAGCAAGTGAGAGATGCAAAGGCCAAAAACTGAGAAAGTATCTCTTTGTTTTTCCTTGAAATAAACTTGACCCAGGCTTGTAAAGTAAGAAATTCCAAATTACAAGTCTCAAGTTCCAACCACTAAAGGCAACAACATCCACCTTTTCAAATTTAATATTGCCAGCCACTAGCTATAAAGTTTTGTCCTGTGAACCCTATTGACCCAAAAAAAGTTATCTGAAGCCTGGTCAGAAAACTTTTGTCTTTGTTCATGGTATCGGCAACTAGCTTTTATGAAGATCATAAAATAAACAGCAAGCAAGTTATTTATATTCTCAACGGCTCTTTATGCAGGAGGAGGAGGACCACCTTGTGAAGGGCTTCAAAGTTAAAAGCTACCACATATATAATTATATATTATATATGGTGCATTAAATTTTGGGCACTTTTTATTATTATTATAAAAAGTGCTTCGCTTTTGGAACATCTGCATGACGATAACATGTGCTTTAAAGTGGAAAGATAAGCCGTTCAACTCTCACGATAAAAATTCAGGTCATATTCGAATTAATTTGTCAATTTGTTAAAATATCTAGATAATTTGTTTATTGTGGAAATAAATATTTCGGCGACCAATGAACAGGTGACACGTGGAAAAAAGAAATTCCTTAGGTCAAATAATCATCCTAATTAAACCTTATTTAATTAGGGAGATAATATTTGATTTAAGATGAGAATATCTCCCTAAATCAAGGAAGAGATTTCCATCAAATCCCTTTGATTAATTCCAATCTCCTATTTTTTGGTAAGAATAATCCTAATTAAATTGAGACAATTCTTCAAACCTTAGGAGGCAAGAGCTCTATAAATACATGGCTACACAACACACATGAGGTAATTCTAAACTTATACTCAAAACCCTAGTTGAATTCCCTCTCTCTCCTCTCTCCCTCATGGCTCCGGCCACCCGGTTAGCAAAAATAAAATTATCAAATTTGACTCAATAAAAACTAAAATTAGATCAGATTATATAAGATCAAATTTGTTTGACTTGAAAACGTAATAGGAGGAAGAAGCCCAGAGAAAGAAAATAAATAAATAAATAGCCCTAGCCGCTCTCTCTCTCTCTCTCTGTGAGTCCCAAAGGAAAATTTTCATAGAGGGAGAGGAGGAAGAAGTGTCACTGCCCCTCCTCCCTCTTCTCTCTTCTCGTCTTTTCCTTTTGGGTTATTGAATAAGTCCACTAAGACGTTTTGAATAAGAAACCACTACTCCAAAACTGCTCTAAAGACACATTTCAAGGAGTACGGAAGAAGGGTTTATGCCTTTTCAATCTCATTTAGCACAAAAAATACTTAAAGATGTCTTTTACACAAAAGACACAATTAATGTATGTCTAAGAACAAATTTATTTGTGCATATTGAAATTTGGGAACGACCTTTGTGTTTAATGCTAATATCAACTTCCATCTTGTCACCTCATTGTCAGTGAGAGTAATTATTATAGTTTAAAAGCATGATTAATTGTGCTTTTCATAGGACACGAAAAACTTTTGAGGACATTTTGGAAAAAGCCAAAGGAAAGAGAAATATTTTGAAAAGAAGCCAAAATGGACAAAAATGCCCTTGTTTATTTTTGGATTTCCTAATGAATCTTTTACATTTGTATGTCTTTGGTTTGAAAGTTGAGGGGTTTTTCTGTCTTTTTTGAAAAAGTTTTGGTTTTTTCCAAAAGTGTTTTTTGTGGCTAAAGCCTAAATTTACTAAACTTTTTTGTGCCTTCAGGTTTTATATATTTTTAAAAATAATAATTTATTCTATTTATCAACTCCTCGTTTTAGGGGAAAAAAATTTATCATATCCTCCTTTTGCCTTCCTCCATACTCCTCCTCCATCATTTGCTTTCCCGAAGACCATAACTCTTATCTTTAGAAATCCAAAATGAGTCCTCTTTATTCTCCTGCTTCGATTTTACCGATGTCTCCCTTCTCCCCCATCTTCCTCATCCTTCCCACCATCCTTCTCAACCACAGCATCCCTACTATGAAAAGCACTTGGAGTGGTTGAATAATATGACCAAGAATAAGAAAATTCAAAGCGATCAATCAAACGGAGACAACGATCCCAATAATCCCATGAACAATTGTAAATTGAAAGAAGTGATCTCTCTCTCTCTCTCTCTCTCTCTCTCTCTCTCCATAAATTCTTATGGATGACCTATTGCGTTCTTTGTGAAATGAACGAAAATGAAAAGTTTGCGTTTTATAGGACAAACTTAACAAGTTTGTAGTTGTTCACTGTTCCAATTGTAAGACAAAGAGATTTTGCTTTGACTGTATTAAAAGATGGTAAGTAAGAATTTAGATGTTGAGTTTTAATTTGAGTGAGTTAATTGTGTATTTGCATAATTTTCATTTATACCCAATTCTTAAATCTAATCCTGTATTTATTTGTGGCGGCGGATGAGAAAGAGAAGGAGGAAGTGGCGGTGATGGAGAGAGAGAGGGAGAGAGAGAGGCAAAGTGGCGCTGATTTGGATGGTAGAGGGATGTAAGAGGTGGCGGTGCTTGGCAACCCTAATTTTTTTTTTTTTTTTGAAAAAATAAATACAATGGGCACAAATGAATGGTTTGTGTGTATGTACAAAAGTCAAATCAAAAGCAGAAATCGATGTTGTCGGATATATGCCATATATGTGCCCAAAAGTATTGAGTTTAAGACACCAAAAAGTAAAATCGTGCCCTATGAACAATAGAAACTCCTATAGAGGAAACTGATTAAAGTGGCTACATTGTGGCCATTAGTATAGAGCACGAATAATTGTGCTTTTTGCATTAAAGACCACAAATAACAGTTGTGCTTAGTGAACCCCTTGTGGTGATTTCTTCTTAGCCATGCTCAAATTGAGGTCTCCCATCACCCCTTTTAGGCTATTTTCTCAATCAAATCTTTCTCCCCAAACCTATTCTTTAACACTACTCATGTTCTCTATTGGTTCTATATCGTCTTTGACAGAGGTTACTGCAAATCACCCAATTGTTCTTCCTTGGTAAGGTTGTTGTTTTCGTTTATTTTGTTCGCTATTATGCGCAGGTATATTGTTGGAAATCATATTTTCCCCAGATCTGATGCGGTGGGAGGTGTGGCCGGTGGTAGGGTTCATTTAGGCTCATGGGTTGCTTTAGGGTTCGGTCATGTTGGGTTTGTGGGTTTTATTTAGGCTTATGGTTAATTGGGTTGATGTGAGAGTCCATTGTGGATGCTCTAAAAAATAGCAAATTTTACACAATTTTAGGTGACCAAAGATATGTAATTACTATATGCCATCACCACTGCTTTTAACAGACATTTAAACAAGTAAACAAACATAGAGATAGAATTAGTATAATTTCAATATCCGGTACAAGTAAACTAACATGTATTTCTGATTATTGAGTCTCATATGATCCATTATTCACATATATTGTGGTACTGGAATAGGTAGATTATTGGGCTAGCCTGCAAAGTGCTCATTACTATCGAATAATTATGTGGTGGGTTGGATATTATTAATAGTTGGCCGAAGGCCTAGAAAAGAAAAAAAGAGTAATATGCCAAATTTCCCTATGAATTTGTTCCTTATTTTCGATTTATCCTATTGCTTTTTTTTTTATATATATATAAAAGAAAATTAAGTACATGAATTAAATTTTACTGTCAATTTTCCCCTCACCGTCAATTTTGTAGACATTTCATCTATTTTTCCGTCAAATTAGTTACGTGAGAGGCATATGGCAACCTTTGTGAGGTTAAAACTGTTCATTCTGTGGGTAAGATAAAGTTCAAGTTGTTTGTACCATATTTTGTAAATGGACCAAAAATGGTCTATTTCTCAAAATTTTAAGGCCCAAGCCCAATGTCTTTTTCTTTTCTTTAAAAAAACCAAAGGAACCCTTTTGCTTAGTGGGCGGTCAATAGATAAAAATAAGAAGCCCACAAAGACAAAAATCCCAAGCCTTTGAGTCACACTAAAGTTAAAAGATCGGTAACTGTTACACATTGACCCACGTGAGGGTCTGAAGGAGATTGTCTCCATTAATGACGACTTGACTTTCTTCTCGCCGAACAAGGAATCACGTTGGAAAAAGCCATAAGAACCAGAAGGAGATGAATTGCCAACCAGACTTCCGGGTACAAAGGACACAACTTGGGGGAATATCATTAAGGACTACTGGTCTTGTTAGAAACATCTCGTCACCCCCACCCATGAATCGGTCCAGATCAACAGACCAGTAGCTGATTTTAGATAGCAACCAAATATCCTCTTTCAGTATTCATCATTGAAGCTCGCTCCTTGCCTATAAATAAAGAGCATCTGCCACAGAAGAGGAGGACTCTCTCTCCAAAATAGACTTAACGTCTCAAAAACACTTAAAAACATTCAAGATCTTTTCAAACCAACTTGCTTAATTTCTAGATAACCAGTTGATAACTCTTGTGTTCATCTTTTGTTCCTCTGCTATCTTCATGGTATTATTTTCTTTAAATGATCAGTTGAATTCATGTACCCATCTGACTGGATAGAGAAATATCCAGTCCTTCCTTGCTGTGTAATTTATATTTCGAATTAGTTAAATGGATAAGTTAAGAACTCTCATTTTCCTTTTGTTGTCAAGTTAAAATTATATAAAGAGATTTCATAATTTATTTTGACTGTTCCATTAAACATCTGTCATTTGATCGCTTTTATATATTATAAATGTTTCGGTAGATTAATTTAACTTCCCACTCTCGTGCTATTTTAAATTCATCATTCGGACCTAAAGTAAAGGTCCAGGCCCGAATATGGCTATTTTAGTATGAAAATAAAAGGTTGATTCATGCCCAAATTACCTTATTGGCCCTAAATCGACTGGATTATTGACCTAGTCTAAGGGTTGTTTGAATTTGAACCAGGTTTCTCAACCCAAATAGGGTATTATTAACTACGATCTTGGTTTTCTCCTTATTTGATTAGGTATTGCTCATATCTGTCAAACTGATACACACGAATGAAATAATATTGAAGTCCTCTTAGTTGAGGCATAGAAAAGAACTCATCCAGGCCCGTCCCCTCCTTGGAGCATAATGGCTTGAGCAGAGGTCTAGGACAAATGCAAACACGACAAATCAACACAATACACAACTCACAGCAGGTCTATTGGGCTGGTCCCATACCCAATAGTGGCACGACTACGTGATTCTCGAATCAGGATAGAAGGAGCAGATCGAAAGGGCCCAACCAGAGTTCGCCCGCTCCTATCAACCTAATTCAACTTTCAATTTTGTTTAGAAGTCGAGAGAATCCTCCTCGCGAGCCAAGAAAATCCAATCAAGGCATTGGTGTCGATCTGACGACCTCCTCACTCCGCAAAGCAATCTGACCCCACACCTGTCAGAAGGAGTGGGAACGGGAAAAAGGACCAACGCAAGTCTTTGATGAGCTCAAACTGAAAGGTTGTTTTCGCACGACTCTTCAAAGTTTCCTACGGTTGATTCGACGAGTATGGGTTGATTCGATGAACCTCACAGTGAATTGACTCTTCTATAGTCTCTCAATAACTTCTTAATAGTCTTTCAATAAAATAACTTCCACAAGAAAACCAAAATAGAAATATAGAGGAAGAGAAACCTAATTACGTATCAATATTTCCAAAATAGAAATACAGAAGAAGAAAAACCTAATTACATATCAATATTGCCTAAACTATTGTAATAACATAATGAATACCTAAATTAGATAGGTTTAATTAGTGTATGCGTTTGTAACATACCACAATTTCTTCTCACTAATATCAACCTCATGGGTAAATAAGAAACTATTCAAATAAAAGGAGGCCCCTGGCTTGTATGAATAGTCACCATAAGCTGAGTTTGCCTGGCACCTTCTGAATTGAGCTTGATGAATTCGATACCTATGATTGCATAGAAAGTATTTGCCCTTCCACATCTCATATTTTGATGCTGAAACTGATCCTGGCACATCTCCAGCCTTAACAACATTTTGGTTCCAAGGAAGTGTTACTATATCTTCACCATTCGATCCAACACCCTTACCCTTATTTTCTTCTTCATGCACAAGTTGGATCACGAACTCCTTTACCCACAAACCCGACTTCACCGTGTAGTGTTTCCCTGCCTTCCAACTCATCGTCCCCGAAAATCCAGTGGCTCAGCCATAACATGTCTTGGTTTTCTCTTGGCAGATCCATTGCCACAGGGGAATAGGTCCTCATGCGCCCCTTGGTCTCATTGCTCACCTTAACAAAGTGTTCACTGGCAACACGTTCATCAACCTCATGATCAGGGCGTCGTGCATATAAAACGCATGCGTTTAAGCCTCGAATCTTGACGTTAGGATTTGAAGGTACAACAATCGACAACACCGAGTTACCTATGCTTATGTAGCTGAACCAATCTGGAATCTTGCTCCCATGAAGGAAGATGCTAAATATGCCGCATTCGTTCAGTCCATGTTTCATGCAAATCATATATATTGGTCAAGTGGTATCAGATTTAAGTGATTATATATATATATATATATATATATATATATATATATGGACACCCAACAATTACAAGCTAGCAGTTGTGTTTCAATCTTGGAGAAGATCAATATAAAATAATCTTCTCTAAGGATAACAATCCAATTTTCGAATTATTTGAACAGCTAGCCCCTGTGTCATACAAATTAAAATCATAACAATTTTACCACAGAGAGAGAGAGAGAGAGAGAGAGAGAGAGAGAGAGAACCTGAAGGCGACACTTCTTGATTGTATTTGTCAAGTAGTTCATCATTTCGATCTCAGAGCTTTCGTTGGATTCCAAATTGAACAATCCCATATTTTTTATCATTTCTATGTTAACGTTTCTCAATGGTTTCATTTCAAACAAGCTTTCAACTTCAACTAACTCCTTGCAATCCCAAAGATTTTTACTCATTGATGTGAAAATATTTGGTAAATTTGTTACTTTGTTCAATGATGTACAATGATGCTTCCAGTGAGTTTAAACTGGCTGGGAGTTCTGGAAGCTTTTGGAGCTTTACGCAACCTTCTACCAGCAGAGTCTGGAGCATAATAAGACCCTTCATATTTCCTGGTAGGTTCAGAATTGGGGTTGCAGACAGATCCAAATGCTTCAATGACGATAGGGCACCAAGATCACTAGGAATTTCTGCTACACTGCTGTGAGCCAGGCTTAACCTTTCTAATGAACGTGGTAAACTTGCCAATGAGAAAGATATAACATTTTTTCTTGGCAATATCCACGACTCGATCGATTGCCATAACTTAGTTGATAACAGATTGAATTTCTTCATAGCACCAGCCGTGGATATCCATATATATATATTTTTACCTATATAATATAAGTGTAAATAATGTACCTATCTTTTCATTTTAGTTTATGAATTAGGCACCTATCTTTTTATATCTAAATAATGTACTTATTTTTTCTACATAAATATGTATCTATTTACCTATCATTAGATATGTAGGTTTTTTTTAATTTTTTTAATTTTTTTTGCATATATCATCATAATTTTCCAAGGGACAATGACCTAATTAATATTTTTAGGTGAAAAATATTAATTTGTATTAGGTATATTTTCATTGTTGGTTTAGTTATAATGTTATTATTGAACATATGTATTAAGTGTATTAAATTATTATATATGTATATTGGTGTGTTCATTGATTTATTAGGTTGAAACGTTTTATTATTGAATAGGTTCCCAAATGAAAAGGAATCAAATATAAATGCTAAATAAGGGATTTGATAAGTAAGGTAGATGACATAATCACATGCATTTTGGTTTCGAACTCGGATCTCTATCACCATCTTTTTTGCAGTTTATTTACATTTGGATTTAGTCGCAAAGACTCTTTGAATTTTCTGTGTAGTTTTTATCTCTCCTTTTGTGAGAGTTTTTCACCTCTCCTTTTGTGAGAGTTTTCCACCTCTCTTTTGTGAAAGTTTTATTTGTATTTTTATGACTCGATTTTTTCAAGCTTTATCATTTTTTTTTCTTTTTTGTTTTTGTTTTGAGTTTGCAATCTTAGTTGGGATGCCTGTGCCTGAATGTCTTCGATCTTGTGTGATTGTTAGTGGAGGCGTACTAGATTGTACTTAGTTTTGATGTTAGATCGCTCCGTTATTGTAATGATCCTTTGTGACTAGTTTGTATTGACCTTTTGTGGCTAGTGGCTTTTTTAGCTAAATTATGAATGCAATCTCAAAATTTCTATATAAGAAAAAGGGTACATAATCTATAAATTTGAAATTTGAGCTTTTTCGTAAAAGTTAATAATTTAGTGGGTTTATGTCTAAAATAAAAGAGGAACTATTGTTTCCCAAAGACTATAGAAGGCATGAACAAATCCATTTACATACCACACTGCATGCATGATGTTCTATTTCAAAAGGTGACCACATAAAAGTTTCCTTTCATTTTTTTAAGTCTACTTTTGGGGTGGAGGGATTAGACGACTTTCCTCACGTTTACTGCATTTGTTTTGTTGTGTTTTTGTTTTTTTTTTTAGGGACAAACGGGGTCCCATAAATCCCCCATGGAAGCTCTGATATTTACCCCTTAGAATGTTGGTGGGCGACTTCGCTGAAATGCTCCATAGGTCGTTCATTTGTTCTGCTTTTGCCTGCAACTTCCCGTCGTTTGCATTTGTGTTAAAAAAGAAGATGTTGCCGCTTGAAACTGTGCGTTTGTGTGTGAAAAAGAAAAGTTAGCGTTTCTTATTCTTCAACTTAAACAATATTGAAACTGCCTGCAACCTCTCTATCTATTTTATGTTTTCTATGTTTCACCCCAAAGAAGGAATAAGGTACATACCATGGCTGTAGGATGATCAAAATTGTGTGAAATAAAGATAAATCACTACTACAAAAAGCGAAAAAGACGACCAGAAAAAGACGACGGTAGAAGAAAAAACCGTCGTTGTGTTTAAAAAGACGACAATAACAAAAAACCGTCATAGATAAGTGACTTAAACAACTAAAAAACGGAGGTACTGTTGAATATTTTTTTATAACGACGCACACAAATAAAAAAGCGTCGTCTTATTAAAAAGGTTTTATTCAAAGTTAAAATCTGACTAAAAAACAATGACAGCAGGTATGACAAGCGTCGTCTTTTAAAAATCAAGTGTCCTTTTTTTGGTAAAGACATGGTTGTTTTGAAAGAACTGTCGTCTATTATATGTAAAGATGACCGTTTTTTCTTAAAAATGGTCGTCTATTATGAAGTAAAGATGACGGTTGTTTTAAAAAAAAGGTCGTCTATTATGAGGTAAAGATGACGGTTTTTTTTTATAAAAAGGGTCGTCTATTAAATATAAAGATGATGGTTTGTTTAAAAAAGGGTCGTCTATTATGAAGTAAAGATGACGGTTTTTAAAAAAAAATGGTCATCTATTATATGTAAAGATGATGGCTTGTTTAAAAAAGGGTCGTCTATTATGAAGTAAATATGACAGTTTTTTTTTAAAAAAGGGTTGTCTATTATGAAGTAAATATGACGGTTTTTTTATTTTTAAAAAGGGTCGTCTATTAAATGTAAAGATGATGGTTTGTTTAAATAAGGGTCGTCTATTATGAAGTAAAGATGACGATTTTTTTAAAAAAAAATCGTCTATTTTATGTAAAGATGATGGTTTATTTAAAAAAGGGTCGTCTATTATATGTAAAGATGATGGTTTGTTTAAAAAAGGATCGTCTATTATGAAGTAAAGATGACGGTTGTTTAGAAAAAGGGTCATCTATTATGAAGTAAAGATGAGGATAAAAAGAGTCGTCTATTAAATGTAAAGATGATGGTTTGTTTAAAAAAGGGTTGTCTATTATGAAGTAAAGATGACGATTTTTGTTTAAAAAGGGTTGTCTATTATATGTAAAGATGATGGTTTGTTTAAAAAAGGGTCATCTATTATGAAGTAAATATGACGTTTTTTTTTTTTTTCAAAAAAGGGTCGTCTATTTTATGTAAAGATGATAGTTTTTTTTTTTAAAAAGGGTCGTCTATTATATGTAAAGATGACGATCTTTTTTTAAAAAGCGTCGCCTTTTAAAACACGCAAAAAAATGGCCGCTTAAGTGAATTTGCGCTCGACAAATTTTCAAGTTTTCACTTGTCTTTGAAAACCTTATCTCTCATTAACAAGCATCGTATTTTAAAACAGGCTAAAAAAAGGCTACTTAAGTGAATTCGCGCTCTACAAATTTTCAGATTTTCCTCCGTTTCTGAAAACCTTATCTCTCCCTCCTTAAAACCCTCCTGCACTCTCTAAAACACCCTCATGAAACTCTCTACAAAATCATCAAAAAATCGATATCAATGAAGGAGTTGAGAGATTGAGGTCTTCGCAGATCCATAAGATGTAGAGGGAGGTTCTGTATTTGAGAATCAAAGCTGGTTGAAAGGTTTGATTTGAAAGTCACCTAATCTCTCAATACCCTTCTGTATCTTGCTAGTGAATTCTAGATTAGTCTATTTGCGTTTCTGGTATGTTCTTTGTCTCCCTAATTTCAAATTTTGTCTCTCTTGATTTGTCTGGTTTGTTTACATATTTTTTTATATTTCTGGTTTCTTTTTAGATTTTCTGATTTCGTTATCAAGAGATGAGGAGGAAGCTTGCATATTTATAACTTTTTCTTTTGCGGGTTTTCTATGTGAGTCATATGTTTTTTGTTGTTGAAAATTTGTTACCTTCTCTTTTCACAATCATTTTATTTATATATTTTTCCTTTTGCAGGTTCTCGATGGTCTTTTTTATGCTCATTTTACAAGTTTTCTATGGAAATATGGACAAATGGTAAAATTTCTCTTCCACCTAATTTTTTATGTTTATAATCTTAGCTTTTTTTCTCTCTTTGTCATTTTGATTTATTTACAGGGATGATGGAGAAGACTTCAGTTGTGCATCATTTGTATGTTTGGATGAGGAATGCTTGGACTAGGAGTACGTAGGTCTTGTTAGGAATTATGTTTGTTGTAGAATAAAAATTGGTTAACTATGTAATAATTACTGAAATCTTTAAGTTTTATGAAAGAAACTATTTTTGTGTGTATATATTCATTAATAAAGCATTATGGTTGGTTTTCTAGTTAAAATCGTTGTATAGCATCATAGGAAATAAAAAAGAACTAAAAAATGTAGCAATTTGGAAACTTATTAGACGACGGTTTTTATAATAAATCATGGTATTTATAGATAATTAACGACTGTTTTTATATATAAAAAAAGGTCGTATATTATAGGTAAAGATGATGATTTTTATAAAAAATGGTCGTCTATTATATGTAAAGATGACAGTTTTTTAAAAATGGTCATCTATTATATGTAAAGATGATGGTTTTTTAAAAAGGATCGTCTATTGTGAAGTAAAGATGATGGTTTTTTTTATTATAAAACAATCATCGTCTTTATAAACAATCCACGACGGTTTTCATAAAAAAAATCGTCATCTTTACATACAATACATGACGGTTTTATTAAAAACAGTCGTCTTTCCTCCTATAATTAACGATCTTTACCTCTAAACAACGACGATTTTCTTTAAAAACCATCGTCTTTAGGGATAAACAACGACGGTGAAAAGCCGTCGTAGTTTGACACCCAAATAGATGTCGGTCAATTTCACGACGGTTGGAAAACCTTCTACACGGCGGTGGTTTCCCGTCGTCTATTTCGATTTTTGTAGTAATGAATGCACAAGCTCTAAATGTAGAAATTTGGAATCCAGAGTAACAGATATATTAAGAGGGTCAAAAGTTTTATTTCCTCAAATGTAACAAAAGAAAAAATTGATCCAAAATTTATAGTTAAGTAGTTAAAAATATTTATCTCTCAGTTAGAGGTCTCGTATTGAATTTTCTGCTCCCCAATATCATTTGTGTAAATAAATAAACACTTGATCGAAGCTTGTAAAGTAAGAAAACAAGCCACTCATTTAATATTGCCAACCATTAGCTAATTTAGAGGCAACAACAACTACTCCAACAACATCCACACCTTTACAAATTTAATAATGCCAACCAGTAGTTATAAAGTTATGTCATGTGAACCCTATTGTTGACCCAAAAAAGTTCTTTGAAACCTTTGTCAGAAAACTTTGGTCTTTGTTCTTTTTTGAAGATCACATAAAATAAACTGCAAGCAAGTGATTTATATTCTCAACGGCCCTTTATGCAAGAGGAGGACCACCTTTTGAAGGGCTTCAAAGTTGAAACTTGAAAGCTACCACATATATAGAATAATATATTATATATGGCACCTTAAATTTTGGGCACTTTTTATATGTCACCTTTTTTTTTTTTTTTTTTTTGGGTTACAAAATGTTTAGGGAGAAGGGAAGCTAGGATGGGGATACTAAGGTCTCTTTGAGGATTTATAGAGAGATTCTTAGCCTATTTTTTGGTGTTTACAGATTACTCACCAAGATGGATTGTCGACATCAAGAATCGAACTTAGGCCTTATATGTCGCCTTTTTATTATATGCGACGTTGTGCTTTGCTTTTGGAATGTCAACATGAGAATAACAAGTGCTCTAATTTCTAAAGTGGAAGCATTTGTCAGCTAATTTAGCATATTGTGGGCTTTTGTTTTTGGAAAGAAGAAAATCAAAATAATGTAATATGTATGATAAACTAATAAACTTCTTATTTTATTCTTCTTATTTTATTTACACATGTTATAAATTAAGTTAATTTTTTCAATGTTATACACTATATCTTTTAGTGCCCCTTTTTTATCAAATTCAAATTTAATCGTGCAATAAAGAATTTGGAAGATTTTTTGGTACTAATTCTAATGACACAAATTGCGTTAATTTTCATGATGTCAATCCTAATTTGGGATAGAAGTAACACATTTTCATAACCTCCTTCCCCTCCAGCCAAAAGATACCCGCCAAATTTGTCTCCTTTAGCACCTATCGGAAGCCTCCCACCATCATTGCACCAGACCAAGCACCATCACAATTACTTTTCACATAATCCTCTTTGGGCTTTTGCCATCTAGCTGGCCACTACGCTCCATGCTGCCTAGCCTCCCCAAGAGAGCCCTTTTCCATAGGCGAGAGGTACTCCCCTTGTGGTGCTTATAGTCATTGGCCACTAATAATATGTGTTGGTTTTGCAAGGCATTGCAAACATGTTTGAGTTGAAATTAATCCCACATTGAAAAATTAGAGTTCCTTAGAGGTCTTTATAAGACTTAGTCTTGGAAATCCTCTAAACAGACGTGTATAACACATTCAACATTGGAATTAGAGTTTATATCCTTGGATAAAGCAACTGAAGAAGGTGAATGGCTAAGAAACTTCCTTGAGGATATTCCATTATGGTCCAAGCTTGTGATTGCCATTTGTATGCACTATGATAGTATGGCTGCCAAAGCAAGAGCCAAAAACTGTGTCTATAATGGCAAGTCTAGACATATAAGGTGAAGACACAATACGATTAGACAGTTGCTCTCAAATGGAGTAACATCCATTGATTATGTAAAGTCAAAGGAAAATATAGTAGATCCTTCGACAAAAGTCCTACCAAGATAGCAAACACTGTATGCATCGAGGAGAATGGGTCTAAAGACAATTCAATGAATCAATCCGGGTGGAAACCTAACCTAGTTGATTGGAGGTCTAGGTTCAATAGGCAAACTAGTTGGGGATGATTCAAAGTATGAACACACAAAATGCCAATTTATATGATATAAGTGTGTGTTGTCTGTTGATGATTGAGGGTATGCTTATGCATTTAATGACATTAATATCTTGATATCAAGAGGAATATGGCAGACTATTCTTAATTAATGTCACCTATATAGGAGTAAATGTGGGGTCGTATTTTTGAGAGTTGATATGGCTAAAACTCTCTAAAGCTCTTAAGAAAACTGGGATTTGTTCAGGACCAAAATGAACACAAATGTATGAATTGACGTGTGTCAGATTTAATATGTGTGAGATATATTGTCTAGATTTACTAATAGTGGTGAACAATTCAAGTTCATTATATCCATTATGTCATTGAGTGGACCCGATATATTTTCATTAGGGTAAGTTCAAGTCCAAAAGACACTTCTCCTGATGCATATCATTTCTACTATCTCTTAGGTGGTCCAAGCATCATTTGCATTTAAATTTCCATTCAAATGTGGGGTATGTTAGGTGTTTGAATACAAATTTCAACTCGAATGTGGGGTATTGTTGGTTTTGCAAGGAATTGCAAATATGTTTAAGTTGAAATTAGTCCCACATTGGAAAACAGAGTTCCTTGGAGGTCTTTATAAGACTTACTCTTGGAAATATAATAGTTTGGATTGGGCTATGCAAGTGGCCCAATTGAGTGGCTTGTGGGTTTGACCCTTTGGTCAATGCCTAATTAGTTGGGTCAACGGTTAATTACTATATATTTAATTAAACTCGATTAGTTAATTAAATATGAGTTAATTAATTATTTATTTATTTAAATTATTTTTAAAATTCAAATATCAGATAACGTTTTTGTCTGATTGGGTTTGTCCTTATCTGATACATGTTGGAACAAGTATTAGCCACTCTATATAAACACAAGCCCTAATTATGTATTAAATACATCAAATTCATAAAGGACATTCATATCATCATTCATGTATAGCCTGAGAGAAACACCCAGATTTTGCCAGAAATCAAACAAGGACGGACCTAGGATTTCAAATTGGGATGGGCTAGATTTACCTTATTAGACTGTTAGATTTTTGGCTTGGCTAAACTCTTAGGGCTCGTTCATTACGAAGGACTGTATTGACATGGACTATGATCAAGGACTGTCTTTGATTGGCTTGGCTTGGCCTAAGCTAGTTAACACTTGTGCCACATTTGGTGTATGCTTGGACAAGGACAATATTTTTCAATATTTTTTGATTTTTTAATTTTTTTTAAAACATATTAAAGTGAATTTATTATTATTATTTAGACTTTTCTTCTCTCTCTGCATCTAATTCTTTTCTTCTTCCTCCCTCAGCTTACTTCTTTTTATCCAGCCTCTCTCCTTCGCCTCTTCTTCTCAATCTATTTTTCGCTTTCTTTCTTTTTTTCGAAAATTTTTCTCTTTCCTTTTTTTTTTTGAAATTTTTTTGCTTTGCTTCTTCTCAATCTACTCCATCTTCTACTTATCCCTCTGCTTGTGCAGTCGTCGTCGTCTCATAGTTGCCATCGTTGCATAGTCGCCGTCATCCACAACCCATAGTTCAAGCTGTGAAGTTGTTGTCTCCAATCTGTGCTCGCCAAAACTAACTGGAACTGATGGTGATGTTGGATTGGGGTTACTGCATGTGGTTGTGACTGTGGGGGTTTGGATCGGTTGCAAGTGCTTGGGTGGTCGGTGGTTGCGGATGGCGCTTGGGTTGGGTGGTCTATGGTTGTGGCAGGTGCTTGGTTGTTGCAAGCACTTGGGTTGGGACTAGCTTATCCCCCATTTTCATCATATATGCTTAATAGTTAATATTAAAACTAACTATACGAAAAGAAAAAAACTCACTTGGGCTATAGCCCAAGTTGTACATACCATAGGCCCGTCCTTGAAATCAAAGCCCTAGTGCTAGGACTTTGATTTAGATAGTTGTATCTTTGGTGAAGCAGATGTCTGCATAACTATAAGCGCTGAGTAGGGGCGAAATTCTGTTTCAAAGACATTGCAATTCTAAAAAAACCGTCAGTTTTTATTTTATTGCCTTATTTAATTTAATTATTAAATTAAAATATTAATGTAATACTGATTGTTGTTCATCCAACAATATGCACCCGCTATTCCTCTTTCAGTGGTCCAAATGGAGTTTCCATTGAGTTAAAGAAACTTATTAAAGTTTTTAAGTGACCGTGTGAGCCGATCTCAACAACTCCAAACAGCAGTGTAACCATGTATTGTTTTCCAATTATAAAAAGAAATAATTGATGTGTTTGTTTCAACTTTCAAGTATAAAGTGTTCTCATTTCACATGACTGAAAGTGTGTGAAAGCAAGTTCTAGAAATTGAAACTAAAAAATGTTATGACTTCGTATGGTAATTGAGCTAAACCACTAAACACGAATCCCGCTCGCTCCTAAACCATCAGAACCAAACCGCCCAATAGTGATATGCCTTTGTTTAAATTCTCCCCTAGTTTTAATCCAAAATGATATTCTTAATAACGGTTGATTAGTTTTTTTATTCATTGATACGAGCAATTGTTTAAATTATAAATGATGGAATTTCGCACACATACACTACATGAGACCACTGATCTGCAAATCAAAGCTCTTTCCTACTGAGCTAGATTTAATTGTCAACGTTTAATTAGTTAATCCATAAACAAAATAGCTAATTAATCAATCCAAATCGGCCTAGCACAATATCCATCGATTTCATCCTTCTGGTGGAGAGTGACGCAAGTAGCTTTTAGAGGGCTCTTGGTTCGTGAACCTTTTAGAAAGTTTGATTAATGAGCTCCTTGTCTTTATTGTTTCTAGTACTCTCCGCACAATTTTGTATATTTATTATGTTGTGTAAAAACACCCAAGACCTTATCTTTAATAAAATAAACTACGCAATCCGCATACACATAATCCAGATAAGAATAAAGCACACACCAAAGTAAAGCAAATACACGCAAAATTTATAGTTTTGCTACCTTTTTCAGCTAAAATGTATTCAAAACTTTTTGCTCGAAGTCAGGAGACTGAGAGCTTACGTGCATCAAGCTAGTTCATGTTGACTTTGTTTTGTTTCTAGACTTTTAGATGTGATTGTGCTTAATTATCCAGCCGACTATTTAATTTTGGTGGGGAGAATCACCTTCCCCATTGATATAAATAAACACAAAAAGATGGACGCTTTTAAAAATATTCTTTTACTCAAATTGTTAGTTTCTCTATGGGAGCGTATGCGATAGACTTTTATTTATTTATTTATAAACATAAGCGAATATATAAGGTTCATTTGAATGGAGTATTTCCAAATTTAGAGATTTAGATGCCAATATAGCGTTAAATTATTTGTTTAGATTACTATAATTCATGTATACCAAGATTTGAATAAAAAGGAAATGACGAAAATAAATGGATTTCAAATCCATTTCCAATACATTCAATATAATATTTTCTAGTTTTTCTTTAGTAAATTTAGTTTTGTTGTCAAATCCAAATATTTTCTTTTGAATACCCCATCTAAAATGGAACTTAAATGTATTATCATGTGTGTCAAGTCGTAGAGACTCATATTATGATGTTTTATAATGCGAAAATGATCATGTTGGAGAGACTATAATATTATTTGTACCACCGTGGTTAAAACCATTTTTTTTTTCTTATCCAGAAAGTTTAAATACAATATACAGGTGCATTAATTGCTATTGTTATCTTTGGCTACTGGGCAACCAAACGGCACCAAAAGTCCAAGTAGCAATTTGCACACGTGATCCCTATAAAGTGATGAACTCACAAGACGCATTCCAAATACCCATGTCTATATAAACACATACCAGAGAACTAAAAAAAACACCGAAACTTTCTCATCTCACACCAAACAATAATGCTTGAGTGAATCTCAATGGATCAAGAAGCCATACCAAAACCAAAACACGAAAAACACAATCAAACTCAAGCCTCTTCCAATGAGACTTCGCTGTTGCCAGGCTTACCAAACCACCTTTCACAGCTCTGCCTTGCAAATATCAACCCTTCCATTCTCTTCTCTGTTTGCCACTCATGGAGGCGCCTAATCTACTCTCCTTCCTTCACTCCTTTTTTCTCTCTCTACGCTCTTCTCTCTCCTCCACCTGATCACAACCCCAATTCCCCCATTCAGTTCTCCTCACTAGACCCAATATCAAACAAGTGGATATCTCTCCCTTCTCCTCCCTCCGACCCTCCTCTCCACCTCCTCCACCGCCACCCGGCCTTCCTGTCCCGAAAACTTCCCATCCAGACGTTGTCCGTCTCCGGCTGCCTTGTCCTCGTCGCCGCCACCACCCACAAATTCACACCCGCGCTGCCTCGTCCTCTTGTGTTCCAACCACAGTCCAAGCAGTGGTCCTTCGGCCCCCCGCTGCCCAATCCACGCCGTTTTTGTTGTGCCGGAACTGTGGGGGGCAAAGTGTATGTGGCGAGTGGGATGGGGACAACTTACAGCGGGGACGTTGCGAGATCGATGGAAGAGTGGGACATGAAGGGGAAGGAGGTTTCTGCATCATGGGTTAAGAAGGCGGGGCTTAAAGATGGGAGGTTTAGCAGGGAGGCTGTGGAGGCAATTGGGTATAGAGGGAAGCTTTGGATGGTGAATGTGAAGGGCAATGCTATCAAGGAAGGGGCTGTTTATGATGTCGAAAAGGACACGTGGCAAGACATGCCTCAAGGCATGCTTGGTGGATGGAATGGACCAACTGCTACATCCATCAATGATGATGATCATTATCATGACCATGATGCGATGTATGTGGTGGATGAGAGTAAAGGAGTGTTGAGCAAATATGTTGATGAAAATGATTGTTGGGAAGTGGTGATGGACTCGGTTGTGCTGAGAGAGGCTGAGCAAGTTTGTGCCGGGAGAGGGAGAGTTTGTGTGGTTTGTGCTAACGGGACTAGGATTGTGGTGGTGGATGTCGTGGCGCCGCTGCCAAGGATTTGGGTGGTGGAGCCGCCGCCGATGTTGGAAATTGTGGCGGTACACATATTACCTAGGATGTGTAGTCTGGATTAATTTTTTAATTGCTCTTCATGATACATATTATGACTAGGTTTTGTTATAGTTCCTATGAAATGAAATAAAGAAAAGAACAATTACATGTAGAAATCAAATATATTTGATCATCAATCAACTTTCATCAGACAAAGAATTTCAATGTTTGTTTGGCAAGCCAGAATTCCTGTTCTATATTAATCTCTATGAATTTTCTTTTTCTTAAAAAGAAAAAGAGAAGAGAAGAAGCAGTTTTACCCTATTCGTAATACATGTGGAGAACAAACCAATCTACAATTTCGAAACCAGCATTTGAAGAAGACAAGAGATAAGGTCACAATCTGAGAGCAAGTGAAAGCAAGTGAGAGCTGCAAAGGCCTAAAAAAGAAAAATCATCTCTTTGTTTTTCCTCGAAGTAAGCTTGACCAAACCTAAGGGTCTTGTAATCAATTGATTAAGAGTATTTATATTTTTAGTTAAGCGATTAAGAGCATTTATCCCTACACCAATATTACTTGTAGGCTAAATATCACAAAATGTTCCTAAGGTTTATGAAACTAACAAATTGCATTTTAATTTTTTTTCGGTCAATCGTGGTCCTCAAGGTTAGTATGTGTGTTACCAAATGGTTCATATCGTTAGGTTTCATTAAAAACTCTGTTAGTTTGCTGAAGTGACATATATATATATATATATCAAAAACATCTCTGAGGTTCACTCACCTATCACAAATGGTCCCTGCGAAATTTTTTGATTTTTTATTTAAAATTCATAAAATTTTGGTTTTGTGTTTAAAATTTTATGAAGTTCAAATGATTTAAAAACATATATTGTATTTTAAATACACGTGACACTATATTATTGGAGATGTTGGCTCTACATCAACAAATTAATGTAGTTTTTAAAAAATAATTTAAAATTCAAAAAATTTAAAATTTAAAATTATTTTTAAAAATATATATTTTATTTTAAATATACGTGACACTATATTATTGGAAATGTGGGCTCTACATATATGTCACATGAACAAATTGATAGAGTTTTTAAAATTTACTAATGAAAAACCAAAATTTTATGCACAAAGGTTTTTTCATTTTTAAATTTTAAAAAGAAAACAAAAATTTATGAATTTTAAATGAAAAAATTAAAAAAAATTCGCAAGAACCATTTATGAAACGTGCTTGAACCTCATGATGTTTTGTGATATATATATATATATATATATGCCATGTCAACAAACTAATGGAGTTTTTAATGGATGGACTGTTTGTGAGCACACATACTAACCTTGAAGACTACGAATGACAAAAAAAAAAAAAAAACAATAGTAAGGATGCAATTTGATAGTTTCGTAAACCTCATGAAAGTTTTGTGATATTAAGTCTTCCTTGTATAAAAAATAAAAACATTGTAAAGTAAGAAAATACGAATTATAAGTTACAACCACTCCAACAACATCCACCTTTACAAATTCAATAGTGCCAACCATTAGCTATAAAGTTCTGTCCTGTGAACCCTATTGACCCAAAAAAGTTCTTTGAAACCTCGTCAGAAAACTTTGGTCTTTGTTCATGGTATTGGCAACTAGCTTTTTTTTGTTCACATAAAATAAACAGCAAGCGAGGGATTTATATTCTCAATGGCTTTATGCAGGAGGAGGAGGACCACTAGTCTTTATTTTGTTGAAGCTTGAAAGTTGGATTACTCCCCGGAGCCAAACCAAACCAGGTTAGCTCACTATGATGATAATGAAAACTTCGCCTAAGGATCGCCAATCCATCAACACATCCATGGTCCCCCACACCAAGCTTTGTACAGCAATATGACTTCCTCAGTTCACACAAAGATTTTAACAAACCAACCCTCAACAAGTTGTTGCCACAAAGTTTATTAGATTGACTTTGCAATCCACCCAGTTTCCAAGAAATATGAAATACCCATTGTTTATCTATATATCTCCAGAAAATATGAGTATTTATTTCCCCGTCTCCAAAAGTTAATTCCTTAACAACATAGACCACTTCTGTTGAAACCCATCTTGTAATGAGTTTTAAATTAGTTGAATAATGAGTCAAAATCTCCATCATATATTTCAAAAAGAAGAAATTTGTTGAAAATCAACAATTACACCAAAGAAAGAAGGTGTCAGTGGAGCGGCTGGACCCATCAAATTTGTTTTTGTATTTTTTTATATGAGTCTAATTTTTTAGTTTTCAATATGAATACAAATGATTATATTGCAGTCCGTATGATTTATTGTAATATATTTTATTTTTTTGGGTATTTTTTGTTCATCTTAGTTATTTTTTTCTATGGTTGAGGGCGGCTGAACCCATCATAGTTTTCTCTCCTTCTACTGCAAGTCTTAAACAGAGTTTTGCTTTTAAGGTTTAAGTGGGTTTTAATTCTAAGAGCATTTGAATCTTTTTAGGTGACTTTTTGGCTACTTTTGAAAGTTTTCATAAAAACTAACATTTATGAAAATGAAGAGTAAATTTTGGCTATTTTTTTTTATTAAAACTCTTATTACTATGCGGACGCCATTGTAAATATAGAAAAAAGTAGGAAGGGGTAGTAGAAAACACATGGCGTCCGCACAGTAATAAAATCTAGACGTCCTCATATGAGAATATATATATATATATATATATATATACACCCTTCTATTGAGGATCCCTTAAATAATTTTATTTGAGGGACGCCCTTTAGGGTCCACTCCAAATTTTTTTCAACGATCCAAATCATTTATTTTTTTAGGTGTTCATTCATAGATCATCATTGCAAAAAATAGACAAATAAAAAACCATTTCAATATCTAATTGTGTCCTACAAAATCAATGAACTTGGTGCTCCAAAACAGTACTAAAATTTTAGTAATTTAATTGAATAGTAAATGATATCTTATTCAAGTGATTCAAGTGATTTTAGTAATTTAATTGAATAGTCAAATGATACCATGTTCCAATATGGGCCCTTAAAATTACTATATCCTAGACACATACCCACTTACTTTAAAATATTTACTTAAAACCCAAATTTAAAATAGGTTTGTCATGTCAGATAAATTTGTCCTAGTATTATTAACTAAATTACAATACATGTCATTTGCCTTCATATTTATTTTCAATCATACCATTAGCTGGCTTACTTATAATTAATTCTCTATATTAATAGCATATAAAATATCTCATTTCTTTTGGTTCGCACACCCTCTAACCCATGGAAATTTCTAAAAAAAATGTGAACAAAAAAAAAAATTCCCTGAAAAACATATACAATAAATAATGTACCTGTAAAAATAATATATATATATACACACACACATATATATATATCGGTACAGTCTTTATAGAAAAAAATAGGTACATTATTTATAATAAAAAATGTCAGTTAATTTGGTAATTGAAATTTATGTACATTTTTCATAAATTAAAATTAGGTACATAATAATTTATAGGAAATATAGATATATTATTTACAAACAAAACATATAGATACTATTTACAATATAAAAAGGTATTTTTGTCAGAAAATAGGTACGTTGTGCAATTGAAAACTTTGCACAGTTTTCTTTAATTAAAAATAAGTGCATTATTAGAGAAATTTTTCTTTCATGAAAAATGAAATAAGTAGGTACATTATATATACAATCTTTTTATTTATAAGATAAAAAGAAATTTTTCGTTCATGAAAAATTAAATGATTAGGTACATTATATTTTTGAAACCATTATTATGTTTATTTATAAAGGCAAGTAGAAAATTTTCTTAAAATCACATATAATTCACACAAATATAAAAAGTTGACATAGTTTTCATTAAAAAAAAATAGCATTTTAGTTCTTAAATTATGTATAATTGATGCAAGTATAAATATGAAATTTAATGTTTAAATAAATTAAAAAGCATTCCAAATTAATACCTACATCAATTACAACCATAAATGAGAAATGGTTACAATTAACTACTCCAACATCCACCTTTACAAATTTAATATTGCCGACCATTCGCTATAAAGTTCTGTCCGTGAACCATGTTGACCCAAAAAAGTTCTTTGAAAACCTCGTCAGAAAACTTTGGTCTTTGTTCATGGTATTGGCAACTAGCTTTTGTGAAGATTACATAAAATAAACAGCAAGCAATCAATGGCTTTATGCGGGGGAGGACGACCACCGTTTTTTGGGGTCGAATGAGGACCACCATTTAAAGCGCTTCAAAGTTATATATATAAATTCTCTTATACGGATGTCTGAATGTTATTACCGTGCAAGAGTCATGTAAACATAGAAGAAAGTACGAAGGGGTAGTAGAAAATATATGGCATCTGTACAGTAATAACGTCTGAATGTCCTCATAGGAGAAAATTTATATATATAATCCCTTTTTATTTGACCTTGTGGGATTCCCTACGAATTTTTTTTCAACAATCAAACCATCTATTTTCTAAGCCTAAATTCACATATTATCCTTGCAACAAATTAGACAAATTGGAAACCGTTTCAACATCCAATTGTGTCCTACAAAATCAATGAACACATTGCTTCAAGAAAGCACTAAAATTTCAATAACTTAATTGAGTGCTCAAATGATATCGTATTCAAGTGATTTTTTGTAGAGATAATCTTTGAATGATTATCCAAAAAATACATAATTTAGATTAGTGAAATACAATGCAGAGTGGGTCTTACAATGGTGTCCCTCAAACTTATTTGAGGAATCCCTCAATAGAAGCTATATATACAGTTCCTTTTTATTGATAGATCTCTCAAATAACCATTTACGGCCCCTTACCAAAAAAAATTCAACGATCCAAACCATCTATTTTTCACATCTTCATTCAAAGATCATCCTTGCAAAAAATCATGCAAATTGAAAATCATTAAGGCATCTAATTAATACCAACGAAGTCAATTAACACGGTGTTTCAAGAAAGTACTTAAATTTCAATAATTTAATTGAGTAGTCACGTCCTTCATCAAAACTCCAACTGACCACCACCTCCGGCACGTCCTTCATCAAAACTCCAACTGACCACCACATCCGGCAACCAACACTGGCTCCGGGCACTACCTATGTATAGGCCATATTAAATATTATGTGATGATTCATATTATGAATAGTTTATAACTTAGTAAATTTGTTGTATTGATTTGTACATCATGGATATGGCGATATAACAATCCTATAAATCAGACAGAGAGACGAAAAGCAAAGAGTGGGACTTAAAAAGAGTAGTAGCGAATGACTCAAGCCATCATCGTACAAGCTCCAGTCAATGCCATCAAATGGTATCGCCACCCGTTCTCTATGACTCAATGCTGCATTGGAGCAATGCTAGTAGCCATTTCAGCTTATATATTCAACTATTCACCTCAGAATGAGATGGTAAGGCAACCAAACCATATAGGTCCTCTATTTTTTATATGAATTGAAACCCTAAAGCACCTTTGTTATTTGCCATTTCATTTCTTTAGTCATTTTGATAAAGGAGATCTTATGGCATATGTGGGACCCTCCCTTCCTGTGTCGAATTTACGGTAAACTCCTCCTCCCGGAGGATTTTTCAAGTGTTTGGCTCCTCGGTTCCAATGTAAACGTTCAATTCTAGTAGAGTTTTTTAAAACTCTCCATAAAATGAAGAAGGCATGTCTTAAAAGCTGTCACAGATCTTGGTTTGTTAAAGTTGGTAAGCATAGAGATGGATTGCATTATTTTAAAGGTGGTGGTTGGAAAAAATTTGTGAAGCATCATGGCTTAAAAGTTAGAGAACTTCTGGTCATTGAGCACAAATTTTCAATGTGATAGTTTGCACCTCACATGGAATTTTGCTAACAGTAGGATGACACCCTCAACCTCAAGAAATCATTCATCCTTCATGATAGAGCTTACAGAAACTCATGTAATGCACGCCACAAAAAATTGTGAAATCAAATGGCATTGATGAAAAATCCAACATGGTTCTTATAATACCATATGAAAATTCATGACATGTTGAGTTCGGAACTTGAATGGTGCACCAAGAGGTAAACCCTTCCTTCCTCGTACAACTATTAAAACGAAAGGATGAGGTGCATTTTGTAGGGGCAACAAACTGAAGGAGGGAGTTGTTTAGTTCGGTTCTATCGAGGAAGAAGGGAGGAGATTCAGTCTTCTTAGTTTTATATTCTTCAATTCTTCATCGCATTCTTCCTCCCTTGATTTGTCTTGCAATCTTGATTCAAAGTACCTCTTTTTTTAGATACAACTCAACCAATTGCGCTAAAAGCAGATCCAGACGGTATAGTCCAGCTGGAATTGTAAGTATAGCACCAGTCATAATGGAAAGTGTAGGATATATTTGTTCATGTATTTTCAACCATATAACAAAACATTAAAAGTACTATGATTATCAACTTATATTGCTTGTCAATCTAAATAGTATTGCAAATCGAAAGTAAGGGTGGAAGAAGATGTAGGTACCTTAGTTTTTTAACACACGTTTCAGCAAAATCATTATGATCAAGAATCGAAGATCTATAGAACCAAGGCTTGGGCTTATTTATGTAGAGCTTAAACTTGTATGTGCAATCTCTACATTGCTCTTGTAGTGGTTATATAATTCAACCAATGAATCCTTTAAATTTTCAATGTCAAATCAATTGTTGATTCATTATAACCTCTAGCTTGTAACTATGATGCAATTGCAGGTAATTATATGTAGGATCCATAATAGAAGCAAAACAAAATATAGGAGGAAAAGTTTCCCAATATTTATCAAACTTTGTCTTCATTACAACTAAAGGATTTTGAATAATTTGATAATTGTAGCATAATTTAACATCAAGAATATTAATTAAACATGAAATAAGACGGCAAGATGTTGGATAATACACACCACAACATGACCCACCACTTATCGTATATGGTCTATTAAAAAAAAAAGACCATAGTAATGGAGCCATTGGAGAGGAGATGTAGTCATTGCGAGCATTGTAGTCGTTGGAGGTGTATAAGGGAGAATTGGATTACTAAATGGATTGTAGCCATTGGAAACACGTATGAAATAGAGTTATTATAGGTTTTTTTTGCTTAACAGCCTTTAGCATTTCATTAGCCCACTTGTGAATAGTTTTGCTGTATTGAGTTTGTTTCTTAGTTTTTTTTTTTTTTCAATAGGCTATTACTAGACACATTTGAATATTTATATATCTATACTATTATTTTCATTATTTATTTTATTTATACAAATTTATAAATAAACCCAATCCTAGACATGTATTTATAAAAAAACCCAAGCACTATTTAAACATAGAAACACACCCAAAATTAACCCCAAAGTCAACTTTTTGGGTGTGTTTATAAATGGATTTTGAGTGTGTGTAATGATGGGTTTTGGGTGTGTTTATATGTTTAAATAGTGCTTGGGTTTTTTTATAATTTCAACTCCCATTTTGGGTGTTTTAGTGAAACTCCCTTTTAATTACTGGTGGGCCAGGCTTATTAGGGGTGGGCATCAGAACCAAAGAACAGATCATTGAACCAAACCAGACCGGAAAAAACTAAAAAGGGCGTTGACCAAAAAGTCAAACTCAATCCAAAAATCAACCGAATCGTTCCAATCGGTTCCAGTTCCGATTCTATATTCCCAACAAACCGAACCGGGCCGAACCAAACCAGCCAAATTAAAAAATATATAATTTTAATATTTATTTATATCTAATGCTATATTTTTAATCTCATAACTAATAATTACCCAAATTCAATTTCAAAACATCTCTCTTTTCTAACCTTAATATTTCTTTTTGTATGAAATTGAATAATTTGTTAATTTTCAAGCCAAAATAAATAAATTTTAAGTTGAAATTTGTATAAAAAATCATTTGAAAAGATAATAATAATAATCCGGTTCAAAATCGAAGCGGTTCAACCCAAACCGAATGATTTTATAAATTTTTTTGTTAAAACTGAACCGAACCGAACCGAATAAATAGTACCGAATTCGATTCCAATTTGAGGCAAAACCGGTCCAAACCGAACTGTGCCCACTCCTAGGCCTTATACAAGCTTTTTTGGGCCAGGGCGAGATTTGGCCCGTCGTGCCTTGGGTTACCCACTTTGGCATGTTGCAAGCAAAATTCATGGTATGTTGAGCTAGGAACTTGGAATGACACACATAGAAGTAAACCCTTCCTTTCTTGTATGACTATGAGAACAAAAGGTAACAAACTTAATAAGAGAGTTGTTTAGTTCAATTTTATGAGAAGGAAGGGAGGAGATTTGGTTTAAAGTCAATAACATACTTAATAATGTGAAAGATAATAACATAATTTTCTTTATTCTAAATAAGTTCAATCACTAAAATATACTATCTAATTTTACAATAATGTTTTTAAAAAAACCTAAAATTACATAAAATGTCATTTATCCATATTTTAACAAGTTCTTTAGAGTTAATCATTGATGCGAGGTGTTTGACAAACATTTCTAGCCGACCAACCACCTTTAAGGAGGCAAACGTTGCCGGTCACGTTTCCATTTACAAATTTTGGCCGACCATCGCCTCTATCAACAAATTGCACCCAATGACTAACTCTAGCGCCATCCACCACCACCTCTGACCAAACTAAGGTCAGCAAACACCTCCGGCACCTTTTCCGAAATAACTCTAGTTGGCCACCACCTCCACCTCTGTCGACCAACTTTGGTGCCAACCACTACCTCTGTGTAGGCTAGATTAAATATTAAATAATGATTCTTATTATGAATAATTTATATCTTAGTAAATTTTTTGTATTTATTTGTATACTATGAATATGGTGTTATAACAATCTTATAAATTAGACATGAAGACGAAAATGGGAATTTCAGCCTATGTAAGATCCAATCAATGCCATCAAATGGTATCGCCAACCGTTCTTTGTGACCTAATGCTGCCTTGGAGCACTACTATTAGCAATTTCAGCCTATATATTTATCCATTTACCTCTGCTTGTGATAAGAGAACAAAACCATAAAGGTCCTGTGTTTTTTTTTTCCTGAACATTCCCTAAAGCACCATTGTCCTTTGCCATTGTATTGCTTCGCTCATTTGATAAATGAGATCTTATGGAGTCTATGGGATACTCCCCGCATGCGTCGAATTTACGGTTAATTCCATCTCCCTGAGGATTTTTCAAGTGTTTGACTTATGGGTGCCACTGCAGACTTCCAATTCTAGTATAGTTTTCTAGAAGCCTCTATGAAATGAAGAAAGCACGTCTGAAAAGCTGTCATGGATCTTGACAGGTTAAAGTTGGTAAGCATGAGGATGGATTGCATTATTTTGAAAGTGGTGGTTGGAACAAATTTTTAAAGCATCATGGCTTAGAAATTGGAGACAATATTATTTACATACATGTAGAAATCTAAATTGTGTTGTGTTGTTTTGTTTAGCAAGTTTAAGTCACAAAAGATAGATTAATAACATGTTCTATGTGCCAAGTAGTGTGCAAAAAACTATTACAACCTTTCCCGATAAGAGATCATTTCTTAGATGGAGAGATGAACGCACAAACAAATAATAAAGACTTCGACTGGTTCTCACAAACAAGATACCCTAATAAAGAATCATCGCCTCAACTGCGTATGGCTAGTCTATGTAGAATTTGGAAAACAGATCATGAGCTTTGAGTAGTTACTCAAAGATATACAGTACCATGTATTCTATGTTGATGAAATGGTTTTTCATGAGCAACAACTAGGTGGTGAAGCTAAAAATATACATGAATTGACAATACAACTTCTCCCGTCACAGCTTTTTGGTCTATCACTAGTTTTTATGTCATCTGGAAGGGGATTTTTCTTTTCTTAGCCCGGTTGTAGAGGTGGCTTCTCTTCTTTCTTCTCATGTACATGTGTTTTCACTTTGGTTTTACGAATTGGAAAAATGGCACTTGTCAGTGTAGATAACTGACAAAGTTTTAGTAAAAATAACAAAATATATATATATATATGTAGTTTGTAATATGGACTATAATAATGAAAATAAGTTTAGGAGTATTGCCTTATCTAAACAAAAAAGAAAACATAACTTTACACTCTGCACTCACCAAAGAGTATAACATAACATGCACCATAACCAAACAAAAATGGTGAGTATTATAATTCACCTGCCTCAGTTTCTCCAAAAAGTTTTCCTTATTTGATATAACTGATCATATCATCAAACTTCATTTTAAATAATCTAGAAACTAAATCAGGTATATCCTCTGGCTTGTATCAAGGTTTCCTATCAAGCTCTCTTACAGTTTCAGGTCATTTGACATTCTAGGTGAAGGTTATAAACAAATAAGAATGACCATATTGTCTTCAAATTTCCATAGCATATTGATAATTATTAAGCATGTCTTCAAATCACCCTTTGAAAATGCATCATAAATACCTTTACAAACCTCACTTCTAAAAAAAAAATAAAAAAAATTCTAATGTAATCCAATCAATCTTCTTTAAGTGTTGTATAAGAATCTACCAAGAATTGTTAAACAACCTTCCACCTTTTAACAAGAACGGACTGAAAGACCAAGCACTCAAACATAACAACTTAGTGGAAAAATGATCAAATGAAGACTAAAACGACGGTTCAATTCACAGTACACTACCCCAAAACGGATCTTCAACAATGAAGCCGGATCTCCCATTCTTGTCCCCCAACCAGCCCAACCAGCCTGGTTATAAATTATGCATTTCTCTAAGCGAACGAGACAGTCGCAATCAAAAGGATTCGAAGGGGAATGGGCAAAAAAGGAAAGACATAAAAGTTTTAGAGATGGGTAATTTGGTTATTTCTTTGTGCTCTAGGACAAAAAAGCGGTAAAAAGTAGTAAAATGGGGGTAATTAAGTCCTTTCACTGTGCTTAGGAATAGTGGCTGGTTTAATTAGGTTTTAGTGTTAATAAATTTTTAGTGTGAAGTGTGCGGCTCACATGACTATGTGAAGAAGTTTCCACTTATTATGAATCTTGCTAACAATAGGATGACACCTTCAACCTTAAGAAATCATTCATCCTTCATGATAGAGCTTACAGAAACTCATGTAATGCGTGCCAATTTTTATATGACTATTCCACTGAATTTGTTAAATCAAATGGCATTGATGAAAAATCCAACATGGTTCTCAAAACACCATATGGAAATTTATGGTATATTTTGCTAGGAATATGAAATGGCGCATCTAGAGGTAAATCCTTTCATCCTCGTACAACTATGAGTATAAAAGGATGATGATGTGTTCTGTAAAGGCAATAAGTTGTAGGAGGGAGTTGTTGAATTCAGATCCATTGATGAGGAAGATAGGAGATTGAATGACTGATATGCATGTAGGAAAATGATTGATGAGTGAGAATATTGCACTAGTAGGCAAAGCCCACCTCCTGGTTAGGATAAATACCAACAACAACCAGACACAACAAGAAATAACCCTTAAGATCTAGCAACTTCTAAAGTTATCAACCTTGTCAGGATCCAAGTCTACATTAACCATGCCTAACAAGAAAGGCCTTCGAGGTTTGACAAAATTTTGGGTGCAAACTTGCGCAAGGTGGAAAATTTATATTAACCAAGTAGTCACGTAGCACCATAACAACTTATGGATCATAGTGCTCACAATTCCTAAAGCTGGTATGAGGTGTTATATGTTGTAGCACCAATTATCCAACAACCTACATATGTCACTCACCTAGGCAATGCATACTACCCCGACATTTGAAGATTACACATATCGTATCATTAGCTTTATAAGAAAATAAAGATTCCCCCACATCATACACGTAAGGGGTTCTCGGTCGTCATACTCCGACACATTTGGGTATAAGTAGGGCTCAATAATTGGCGGAGGTGGATCTATCGGATCAGAAGGTGGCAGACAATTTTCTGTAGGAGGACATATCATGTCATTATTTCAGGCACAAAACGCACCACAAGAACCAACTCCCCCTACAAAACAGAATGCTTTTAGCAAGGGCATTTTTTCATAGCAAAAGCCTTTTGCCGTAGGAAATACCCTTTTTCGACGGCAAAACTTCGTCGAAAGTCGTCGCTAAAACGCTGGTTGCAAATACTTCTTTTCCGACCATTCCGTCGGAAATAATGTATTTCCGACACCCATATTTCGTTGATATTGCTTGTATTTCTATCGGAAATAAATTTTCTAAACAATCATACAAATTCACTTCCAACCATAAATGCGGTCGCAAATACTTGCGCACCTGTCGGAAATAATTTTTGATCGAGATCTTTTGTTTTTGCCATGCTATTTTTTCAACCAATGACTATTTGTTGAAAATAGTATTTCCGACCCTCAATTACTATTTGTGATAAACATAATTCGTTGGAATTGTGGTTTCTCGACATGGAAGTTTGTCGAAAATGTTTTTCCAACTACATTTATTTGCATTAAACGTACAAAAATTTGGTCCAAAACTATGAATAACATTTCAATTGAGAAATTGTTGTTCGAAAAATAGTATATATTATCATTAACAAAAGACAAATGTAATAAATTACAAATATTCATTACAATCCTAAGCTATGTCCTATATCACTAGTCCCAAAGCCTACTTCCAATCAAACATTAAAGAGTTCGAAAGCATGCTTCATAGCTTCGTTGGAATCATCACTAATGATGGGCTTGCTTCTGCTTCCCATTAACAATAACATTGTTAATCCTACAAAAACAAGAACAGAGCTAGTTTTGTTACCAAAACAAACTTTTAGTCAATGTGTTAAATCAAATATATCAAGAAAGAAAACAATACATGACAGAGTAATGAAATAACAAAAAAATAGATACAAACTCAAGGCGACTAAAACCTGAGAGTAAATATTACATTCATATTGAACTGAAACATATTGTTACATTACTGATTACCCCATACCATCTTCCACCACTAAGTCTCTCAACTTGCAGTCTTCCTGAATGCCCCAGTAGCATTTAATTTTATCAATAACTTTGATATTCATGAAGATCCTGCCCTCTGGGGAATTCCAACAGAAACACATTGAGAACATGCAAACTCCAGCTCAGACAAAACTAAAAACTCCACTGAGATTAAACTAAGATTATAAACATAAGAACTCCAATGCCAGGTCTCAAGTAAACCTGTAAAGACGTTACATCAACAAACTAATAGGAAGGTTCTTCATTTCTCACATTTAAAAACTAAAGCATTTCAGTGGTTTCTAAGAATAAGAAAGACTTTCAAAGACAAAATGGTTGTCACAGGTCAAAGTGCAAGGAAATCAAAAAGGCTAACCAGCAGTGAGTAAAGTTGGTGACAAATTAGAAAGAAGAGTGATTTCATTTTGAGATGAGATTTACTTACTCTGAGAGTATAGTCAGTAATGAGACTACTCTCAACTCCTCCCATTGAAGTAGCCTGAAAAAAAAAAAAAAAAAAACCAGAAATTCATATATATAAGCTTAAAAAATCAATGCATTGAAGGCAGGGTTTAGTGAAATCACATAAATATATACATTCATGAAAATGTCTACTTCTGGCTCTGAAAATATCCCAGCCTCCTTTTCTCTTCTAGCAAGCCCACAAAGTTCTATGGCACATGCATAACTTTTGTTAAAATGCTACCAAATTCATTTCCAAAGTTACATTAAAATGAAGAGAGTTACTTTGATAATGGATTATGATATGATTTGTTTTGGTTTGGTTTGGCTGCAGTTACTAACCATATCACGTCCCAACCCCTTGGTACCTTGCCGAAAAGTCTAGAGTTTCTTTGACTGTCAATTCTCCCATATGAACATCATTTTGGATAATATATGCAGATGTCTTCTGTGGCACAAATTCATTCAGCATATATCCATTATAAGTGATTTCTCCTCTACCTTGTTCAACAGATCTCATGTCTAATTAAAGACCCAGATTGAAAAATTGTTTGAAAATATTTTTATATTATAGTATAACAGGTCAAGCTAATGATAATTAAATTGGTTCAAAGCACACGGTGAAGCTGAGGACTGACCTTCAAGCTTGGGTCCAACTTCCCAGCTAATGCCAGCAAAAGGGTTGTTTTGATAATCTCGATATATGGCCCCAAAAACCAAATGACTCTATTGATATAAGAAAAAAAAATAATTATATGTTTGATAAAGAATAAAAATTAAAATTCTCACCAATATCGCTGAAGCTCTAATCCTTTATCGCTAAAGCTCTCTAACTCTGGCCAAAAACTCCTGCCAAACACAACTAATTAAATAATGATAAACGAGTACACAAAGAAGAACCAAAGAAGAAATAACATGGTAATCACAGAGCCAGCAAATTTTTTAGCTTGCTCTAGTTAAGTGCTGCATGTTATGCTCCAACAATACTGAGATTGATTATGATAAATAAATAAATAAATAAACAAACCATATTACTCTATAGATGTCTGCATTGGCATTTATGAAAGTGAGAAATGGAAGCAGCAATTGTTATAAGTATGCACTTACTGTAATGTAAGTTATAAGCCCTAATTTCAATTCAGAGCAACAAAGTAGACGCTTACCAATTCACTTCAAACCCCACAATTTCATTTCAAAACTGAAAGCCCAAAAATCCTAAGGAAGAGACGCTACTACCAGAGAGAGAGTGAACTGCTTTGCCTCTGAGATTTAATCGGTGACACCAATTGAGAGATGAAAGAGGATGGAGATGAAAGATAGAGGCAGAGGCTGGGTATCAAACCGAGATGAGATGAGACGGGATGGAACTTACCTAAAATTGAGATATAAGCGCCGGCAAATAGATGTTGAGAGGAGACGACGATGACAACGGCGTATGGCTTCTTCGATTGGAGCAACGACGGCAAAAATGGAGCGATGGTGGGTGTGGGTTCAACTCAAAGTGAGATTGGTGAGAACTGGAGAGTTTGTAGATGGGGAGGAAGGGAAGGTTTGGGTCATGAAGGATGAGATAGAGCGAGTTAGGGTTTTGTTTTGTGCTTAGTTTAGTTTTTTTATTTTTTTTGCAGTGTTAGGCGCAATATTTGATTGAAGCGAAAAATTGGGCGGTACGCGAAAAAAATTTGGGGGAAAGAGGCACAAAATTTAATACCGAGGATATTTAGCGTTCCTCGAACAAACCTCATAACAAATAAATTTTAAAATAAGAAAAATATACTGAAAAATCTCCTTGCGACATCCTCTTCACCTTAAAACTCTAAAAATCTAATTTTTGAATTATAAAAATATGAAGTAATAACAAAACACAACTTTGTTTATAGACAAATCAAAACATTCTATCATATAACACTCTTGTTAATTAGATCCAATGATTCTGATTAACTTAAACATGTGGAATCAATGGAGGAACCAGACATTCTTTTTAACTCAAACACTCGTTTAACACGAATAAGTACAACCAAACCCCAAAAAAAAAACACAAATCAATAGAACTAAAAATTGGAGCCAATTAATTAGCAAACAAACAACCAATGAATAAAGATCAAAAACTTGAGAAATAAACGTGAGGTAATACCTTAGATTGCATGGAGATTGGGGAAGATTCTAAGCTTGGTACCATTGATTTAATGCTGTTCTAATATATTAATGTTGTATTTGAGTTTGACCAACCACAAACAATAATGGAGCATGAAAACTCAACTTTGTTCATATACAAATCAAAACATTCTATCTCATAACACTTTTATTTATTAGATCCAATGATTCTCATTAACTCAAACATGTGGAATCATGATTTTAGATCTTGATAATCAAAGGCTAATTTATAAAGAGTTTGTAGCAATTTTCGGTGCATCTTTATGCCTTTTATTTAATTTTAATGAATTGTTTAAGATAAAAGCAATAAATAATAAAGAAATGACAAGTGTCGACATATTATAGGCCTCTTGTCAAAAAGGCCGATGGAGTGCCTTTAAGAGAATGACTTGTGTCAATCCATTCTATTTCATATTATTTCTTTTAGATTTAACTTCTATAATTCATAATAAATAAATTAAAAATCAGAAAAATACACAAAAATTCCTAGGAACTCCTTGTGACATTCTCTTCACCTTAAAGCTATAAATTTTGAATTATAAAATACAAAGAAATACTAAAAACTCAATTTTGTTCATAGACAAATCCAATGGAAATGAGAAGCCCCCCAAAAATAGTCAAACAATTCCGATGGAATGAGAAGCTCCTCGGAAATAATCAAACAATTCCGACGGAATGAGTAGCCCCTCAGAAATAATCATCTTATTTCCTACGGAAATGTTTTTTGTCGTTAATAAAGTTGGCGCAAAGTTTTCCCGCCAAATAAATTACATTTCCAACGATCTTAGAGACTTTTTCCGAGGGTAATTCTTTTGTCGGAAATAAATTTCAGCCCCATGATGTATTTTCGACAGACAACATTTTTTGGTCGGAAAAAACACTTTTACCGAGGGAATTTCTAGGCCCTCGGAAAAAATTGGTCGGTAATGACCCTTTTTTTTAGGGGTGGCATTTTAAACCGAAAAATCGCAAAAACCAACCGATAATTTACCGCAATGAAACCGCAATCGCGGTAAACCAAACCGCATTTGCGGTATTAAGAACCGAACTTGCGGTTACCGCAAACCGCAAAGTATAGCCGCACGGATGATGAGGTTCTACAAGGAAATGAAACATATGACAACTTGTAAGTAATTAGTTTATTTATGATAATATTATTTATGCTTCTTCTTATAATAAAATGTATTAAACTATGTTGTTTTATTTGTAGATAACATTGGTGCTCAAACAACACAACGGGGTTCTTCAAATCCACTCACCACCAACACTTGAGTTTGTAACTTTAGTTTGTAACATTGGTGCATTGCATTTTCCTTTTAGTTTGTAACTTTAATTAGCTTTGAATTGGATTTTTCTTTTGGTTGTAACTTTAATTCATTTTGCTTTACATTTTCCTTTTGGTTTGTAACTTTAAAGGATTTGGAATTGGAATGCTTGAGAAGTTTAACTTTAATTGGAATGCTTGTAATTGTAACTTTAATTTTCTTAGGTTGTGAATGCTTGAGAAGTTGAGGAGATTGTGAATTTATATATGCTTGAGAAATTGAGGTTGTGTATTAATTTATTTAGGTTGTGAATTTATATTTTTGTGAATGCTTGAGAACTTGCGGTTTTAAACCGCTAATTGGTAACCGACCGCATTTTGCGGTTTACCGCAATACGCGGTCGGTTTGCGGTTTCAAAAATCACTAAACCGCAAATAGTCGGTCGGTTTGCAGTTTGCAGTTTGAGTAAAAATTCGCGGTTACCGAACCGCAACCACCCCTACTTTTTTTGTAGTGTCCTTCACTTGTTCACTTGCAGAGCCTTGTCTAATGGCTTTGTTCGCACCACTAAACAAACCACATGTAGTTATTTTCATATTACTGGGTACATCACCCCTAAATCCTTTCTTCACAACACACTTATTTTTTTCTATGATTTTGGTGAAAATAGATAAGTTCGACAGTGTATGATAAGATGATCTAAATTTTTTTGGACATGAGAGGTTGTTTTATAGAAACATATAGAGGTAAAATCGTCCATTTGGAATAAAAGGGATAAGCAATTGATTTATTTAAACATTTGAAAATTAAAAGAAATACTTCCCTCAAATAACCTTTTTTTTTTTTTTTTTTTTTTTTTTTTTGCAAATAACATTTGATAGAGTTTTTAAAAAACAAATTCAAATAAATATTTTTCCTAAATAATGGACAGTCGAAATTCCAACTGTTTGCAAAAGTATCGCTAATTTTAAAAAACTATATATACCAATTACAAACTAATTGAAACAGTTAAAAAGATTAAAACCCAAGCCTGGGGACACTTTATAACCTGAATCCAATACAATTGTAACCATAAACCATACTTTGAACCCTAAAGCCCAACTCAATTCAATTGTAACTGTAAAGCCCAACCCAATTCAATTTTAACTATAAAGCCTAAACCCAATTTAATTTTAACCCTAAAACCCAAACCGAAATTCAATGTCAACCCTAAAGCCCAATCCAATTCAATTTTAACTGTAAACCTTAAACCAGAAACCGTAAACCCTAAACCCTTGAATTTTAACCCTAAAGCCCAAACCGAATTCATATGATCTTAAAAGTCCAACTGAATTTGATTTTAACCCTAAAACCCAAATAGGAATTCAATTTGAACCCTAAAGCCTAACCCAATTCTATTTTAACCGTAAACCCTAAACCCTAAACCCTTGAATTTTAATCCTAAAGCCCAAACCGAATTCATACGATCCCTGAAGCCCAAACCCAATTCAATTTTAACCATAAAGCCCAACCCAATTTAATTTTAACCCTAAAGTCCAAACTCAATTCAATTTTAACCGTGAAGCCCAATCCCAATTCAAACTGAAAACCCAAACCCATTTGAATTGTACCCCTAAAGCCCAAACCCAATTCATATTTTAACCTATACCCCAAGCCCAAACACAATATTGTGGGGTGCCGTTGTTATTTTTGAAGTATTAGTCCTCCTTAAAGCCCACGAACCCGTGAAGAAGAACTAGCCCGAAAATTTTCGAAATATGAAATTGGAACTGCTTCAGTTTCTCACTCTTGCGCTATCTCTTACTCCTCTGTCTTTGGTTGAATTCAACTTGGCGTTTCACTCTCTCCCGCCTTCTCACTCACTCAATTCACCTGTGTCCTCCTTCACTCATTCTGCTCACTCTCACTGTCTCTGTCGACTGCCCTTCTCTCCCCCAAACCCTTGTTTTTCGGGTCGCAAAGTCCACCTCAAAGGTAAGAACTTCAATCATATTCATTCAATTATATTTCTAAATGTGCACATGAGGATTTACATGAGGAAAAATCCTAAGATGTTTGGTGATTTGTATGAGGTTTTAGGGTTCCTCAGTTTGGGGTTCCTCCTGGATATTGTAATTATTTCGTCTGAGTATATGGAATTTTGGATGCTAAACAAACGATTTGAGGGTCTTGCCATTGGCCTTGGACAGACATTTGCACTGGCTATAATTTGTTCCTCAGTTTGGACAAAACCCTAGCCTTCTTTCTTCGAGTGCGTGTGAATAATCAAACGTCATTAGCTACAAAACTCTACCCTTCTTCCTTCAAGTGCATTTTTGTTCAAGTCCAAGGCTGAAAAGGGTTTCTGTGAATGTCAACTCCTTGAGTACTGAAATATGAAAGCATAATCTTAACCTAATATTCTAAATTACTAACTTGAATGGATCATAATTTTCAAATGAAGTTAGGCAAAGTAAAAAGTGGCTTTAATCATTTCTTTAGTTCTTAGTGCTATTTTGACTATTTTTGTTCTGCTCTTCCTTTTTTTTTTAGTTTAATTTCCTCTTACTGTTATTAATTAATGAAATGACTATACTGCTTATTAATTGGGTAAATAGCTTGGAATGAGATCTCTCTGTTTCAAAATTTGAAATGGTATGCTGTGATTTTAGAATTTGTCACATTTAATCTCCAATGAAAATATTTGATGGTTTGGATGGGTAATTAGATACTGTTGCTCGATGAAACAAAGTATGCAGTGTTAGGTGTAGCCTTGTCTCTGAAAAGGAAAAAAAAATTCTTTAATAATGGCATGATATATCATGTGACATACTTATCTGATATTGCTAATTCATACATAATGCCAATATACACTCATCAACAAAGTAGGCTCTACTTGCCCAAAAAAAATTATACAAATTTATAAATAAACCTAATCCTATACATGTATTTATAAAAAAAACTCAAGCACTATTTAAACATAGAAACACACCCAAAATCAACCCCGAAGTCAACTTTTTGGGTGTGTTTATAAATGGGTTTTGAGTGTATGTAATGATGGGTTTTGGGTGTGTTTATATGTTTAAATAGTGCTTGGTTTTTTTTATAATTTCAACCCTCATTTTGGGTGTTTTAGTGAAACTCCCAAAAAATTATGTACCAATTGTTTCAATGATAAACTAATTTCTAGTATGAACATATTTATCAAAGTTACTGTTAATGTATTAAAGTTGAAGGATATTCCAAGCGACAAGAAGGACCAAGAACAAGTCCATTGCGGTTGAATCATCTCATGAAGGTTCTTGGTTATGGAAGACCGCACTTGCAAAGCCTACTAAAAGTAAGTCTTTAGTGGCTACCTCAAGCTCGAAAAACGGAAGCCAGCAAAACGACTCTCGAGTCTTATGGGTAGTGGGGGTGTTTGGTGTATGTGTGTTCATACCAATGGATCGAAATCCTTGTTCACTCTTGCTTCACGTGGAATTGGAGGAACATATCTCTTTCAAGGTATTCTTATTTTATTTTATAATTTGCATTTCTCACTTTGGAATAAATTGTAATTAAGTGGGTCACAATCAAATTGAAACTTATTTTAAAACAAATCAGAGGGTGTGGAAACATTGACAAGTGTGCCACATGGTATAACACAGCAATATACGACACTATGAAAGCGAAGGTCAAACAAGCTGACTTTTTGACCTTTTTGTCAATATTGAGGCATGGAAAGAAAAGGGATAGGCCATTATTTGCGGCCTTAGCTGAGAGATGGTGGGACACTACCCATACATTCCATTTCGATGAAGTTAGAGAGGACGATGACCCCCATGAACTTCGCAGCAATCATAGGATTGCGTGTTGGTAGGAAGTGATTAAAGTACGACTTGGAGATTTACAAAAATAAGAACAAGCTAGTTAAATTGTTTGGGAAACCAATTGCAGACCTACTGGCAGGCGAAATGAGAGTGTATGAAAGCCTTTCTACCCCATACTGGAAGAAGATTCTGAAAGATGATAAAGAAGCCGACCAATTTACAATGACATTTATACTGTGCTTGATTGACTCCTCATTCCTAAATGATAAGAGCCAATACGTGAGTATGCACTACGCCCCCCAGTCTGGAAATAGTCTCAGACATTGGTAATTATGATTGGGGTGGTGCGTCTTTGGCTTACTTGTATAGATAAATGGATTCTTGTACTAGGGGTAGGTCCTCAAGCATAGGCGGGTATTAGAGGGCATGGGAGGTTAGTGTAATCAAATTGGATGTCCCCAAAGTGCAACAGACTTTTTTGCTTAAATTGCTAATTTATATAATTGTTTTGTGTAGGTATGGGCCTACAAGTACCTAAACCCGTTTGTTTTAGCAAGGCCCAGTGGGACTTTGAACACATGTCCCCGAGCATTGAGGTGGTTTGTACATTTTAGAGTCATGATGCATGCAACATCTAACAAATGATCAGGTATAAAGCGTTGACTCTTGAACCGAGATTTTATTACCAAAAAAATGTAACATACGCAAAGGTAATCAATTTGTATTGCAGGTAAATTGGAACCTATGGGGGGACCGATGAATCTGATATGCCGGAAGAAGTCAAAAATACCATGCTGACAACCCGTAAACAAATTGTACTGAAGGACAAGCTGGTTTTGCCTGGTATTTGGGAGAGCGAGTCGCAATGCACAGCTTAGGCAACACAGAACCTTAAGTACCCAAAATTCCATCTAGGACAATGCTTTCTGATTATAAGCTCACTAATGAGTCAGAAGTCATGGAAGCACTTAATGGGTACCCAGCTTCGAAATGGCTTGCAAATTCATCCGACGATTCCAAGTACAAAGATGAGTACATAAGTTACCGGCATTAAAAGACTTACGTGAAGCGGTAGGTTCTACACTGAACATGTGTTATGTAGTTACACTTCCTGCATAAAATTGAATTTTTTATATTCTAAAAACTAAAATTATACATCAATTCCATAGGAAAAACAACATAGAACTCCCGAAGGTGCGAATATAAGGGTTGGAAACATCTTTCCTCAGGCATGGTCAGTGTGAACACCAAGCTGGGCCGCCGATAGTGGAAGTAAACTTATGTGGATACCCGTAGCCGAGATAGCGCTGATCTACCATTACCTGATGGTGTAACTCATGAAAGTAGTTTCCATTGCATAATTTATTCATAATTAATAGCTTCCAGTGGTGATTGTTGTAATTGCATGTGCCTGAATGTAGGTAATTGTTGAAGCTGCAACCGAGATTTTGGAGTTGAATGCTGGGTTGAATGTCCTACTATTTTCAACTTCATTGGAAGCAAGCATAGAGATCAAGCGCCTACGGCAAGAGATTGTGAGTCAGTTCAGCTTCATTTTATAGTGATTTCATAAAATTAATGAACATCACCGATATTATATTGAAATAAGAGACCAAGAATGAACATAAACGATGTTATATTGTAATAGGAGATATTGAAGAACACCAAGGGGACAACCATTGCAAGTGAAGATATTGGTCAAGACATCTTAGATGATGATGTAGTACATGTAAGTTTGTTACCTCCATTGCCTCATTTGATTTATAAGATGTTCAATTTTACAATTTTTAATAATATGTTAAATTCTGCAATGCAAACCATCATCACTTGTGTGCACAAAAAAATTGAACAAAATTGATTATTTATATATGTTAATGTTTCACTGTATGTAGGAGTTTCACTCAAAATTTAAACATGTTAGAAAAGGAAAAACCAAAATTGTGGTACCAGAAAAGCATGAAGAAAATGAGGAAGAGGAAGAAGAAAAGAAAGAAGACGAAGAAGAACATGAAGAGGAAGATGAAGAAGAAGAGGAAGAAGAAAAGGAAAATGAAGACGAAGATGAAGGTGAAGCTTGGATCGAAGAGAAAGAGGTTGGGGATAAGGATGAGGATACGGGGCTGCAACTAAGGGTAATCGGGATGTAGAACAACACTCCACAGACCAAAAATGCAAAGGTGATAAAAGTGTTCATTCACGTACCCCAAAGAGAAACAAAACCAATTAAATTATGGATACGATTAAATTATTGGGATCATTGCTCCATTTTGTAATATAATATGTTCAGTTTATTGCCCCTTACCGTTTTTCATGCTGTGTATGTCGAATAATAGCGCCTATGGATATGATTAAAAAAATAGGATTAACCAATTATGGTTTACGAAATTTGGTATATTTTAGAATGTTATTCGTGCTACATAACAATTTTCTAATGCTAAGTATTTTCAGATAATTGGTCTTTATCGATTCTAACATGTTCAAATAATTGTCCCTTACCCTTTCTGATGCTATGTATTTCTAATGACTGACGCCTACGTAAAACTTCCATCGAAGCACCCCATATAAGTCATAAAACCGTTTCTCAATAATAGATGCATAAAACAACAGTACATCAATCATATGAACATCTTGTCCATCACTAAATCTACATTTAATGTTAATTGTTACATGTAAATCAAGTTCCAAAACTACAATTGTTTTGGGTTGAACTAGTAGATAGGAAAATAGGTTCACCATTATCGAATAAGAAACCATCGTCACTGTTGGGGGTAGAACTAGTTGGGTTTGCAATAGAAAAACTATTAGAACAAGACAAATCAACCACATAGTTGCCTCTGCATTGAGAAACCGTTTGACTAGCATAACTGTAGCTAATGTCCAGGGACGGCCCATTCTCGTTACTATACTGATATCTTTGACTACCTAAAGAGATATTCAGACTTGCATTTCTACTTAGATGCAAGTTTCTTTGAGAGCAATTACGCTTTGCATGTCCATATCTGCAACAAAATGACATTGTCGACGCTTATGCGTTCCACCTTGGCTTGCTTAAGTGCCTTTTGTCCTAACGATATTTGGATCTTTAACAATATTTGGAGGACATTGCCCAGCACTAACCAATTTCAGACTTGTCTCTTCTTCCTTTTGAAGTAAGCCTTCACATATTCCCTCATATCTACTAAACTCATTCGTCAACATGACATAACTATCTGCACTCTTCGATTTATAAAAACAAACTTTGTTTGACATAACACTTAAACTTCCATACCTCGTCATTTCTACAACTTCATTGGTAGTTTCTTCACCTTTGCCGAAAAATTCGCTACGTGTTTCACTTTGGGCACTCTTTGTCCATCTCTTCATTATAAGTGATGAAGGAATTTTCATAAGGTGCTCGCACTTCATTACATAAAACAAGTGGCAACACGAGATTCTTTCACTTTCATATTTCCAGCATCCACACTTTATCCACATATTTTCCCCATCGTGGTAAACACAAGTCCAATTATTATGCGGTTCACTATATTTTGACAATACGTATACACGACCTCGAAAATTATACATCACCTGATCATGGGTGAGTGCTGAACAAGATTTGATCTTGTGAAGTACCAATAGAAAACACCTATATGTGTAAATCAGAGAAGCTTATTACTCAAGTTTTGTCAATGCGGTTTTAAGGACTGGTGTTGAGTACTTTGCTTGAAACTATCATTCGTCGTGGTATTCCTAAGACGTAACATAGCCCTATCAATTGTTGGAATGCATTCAAACAACTTCATGCCCTTCCTCAAGTAATCCTTCACATACTTGTTCATGGATTCCACGCATTGAGTGGTGCACATACCACCGAAAAACTTTCCTCTAAGACATGATTCAGCCCATGAATCTCTTTTGGCATACATCATTTCTTCTCAAACTCGTTCAACACAAATGGTTCCCAAATACATACCTGAATATTTCTTAGCAATTCATAATCCTTCAAGTTATTATGTGCATTCCTTGACACATGCCATGAGCACAACTGATGGTCAGACATGAGAAACACATAATCAATGACTTTACACATCGCCTCATCACCATTCATCAATATTGATATTGGCTTCTTATCTTTCATGGATGCCATGAATGTTTCCAATAAAAAATTGTAAGTTTCAAATGTCTCGTCATGTAATAATGCGCAACCAAACATTACAGTAGAACGGTAGTTGTTGGAACCGACAAACAACACTAGGGACTTATCATACATATTTGTTTTGTACGTGTTGTTGAATATGAGGAAGTTGCCATAGGCAATGTCATCCAAAAGTGAAGTGGAGTCTCTCCAAAACAAATTACCAAGCCTATTTTCCTCGTTAACACTAAACTTACAAAAGAATTTTGGATACATTGCTTCTTTCCTTTTCAAGTAAGAGAGTGTGGCTTTTGTGTCACCATTGAGCAAAATTTCCCTGCATGGTGCGTCCAACTTATTGTACAGATCCTTTATTTGAAAACCAACATTTAAATACTCACCACATTGGTCGACCATATACTCATATGTATGACATGTTCTAACCAATGTTATTCGCATTCCCACTGCTTGTGCTAAATCAGAATTTCGAACAATACGGTTACATCGGATATATAGTGATTCAAGTAGAGTAACTAATTCATGATTGTGATGTGATTCAAAATTTGTAATGATGTAAGTATCACGTTTCTTCTCATAACCCACCCAAAAATGGGCAGGACAATTCTCTCTTGTAATTGGCTTTGGTTGCCGAATCATATCCGGTCGATCATTAAACTTCTCATTTCTCAAACCTTCTTTAGAACAACACCACTATCTCCTACTTACTTTCCTTTCCGAATTACGAACTAATTTGTCTTTTCTCATGCTAAATCCAATGCCCTTTACATAACTCATATAATATTCTTCTGCTAATTCTATCGTTTTGAACTCTTTCCCCATAACATATTCTTTCCTCGGTACAATAATGTCAACACCATTATCATCACTACTTTGACTTACATGATGTTTGGTCGACATATGCGAACTCTCTATTGTCGGTGCCCCGTGACTCGACCTTTCCAACCACCCAGATATCCTGAATCACTACAACCACCCTTTGATGTCTCTACACCCCTGTCCATCTTAGCAGACCTCTCCATGCATGAGAAACATAAATTCAAACTAAAATTACGTTATAATCTATGTGCTAACATACTTTCTCTTCAAAACACACAAATGAATAATCTCATGCAATTGCACATAGTCAGGTCATTACCCAAAATACATTCAACTTCAAAACCCAAAAAAGAGGGGTTCTTTGAACTCTTACTTGATGTTTTCAAACTTTCAACGCCTCCTCCTTACACTTCCTTTCACCACCAACTCAAATGTCGTCGTTAACAGCCAAGGATCTTCGAAATCTTTACAACCACTTTGTTATTACAAATCCATTCCCGCTGATGTCGTCAATGGTCAAACTCTTCGCCCACCCATTCTCTCTCTTTTCTCGAGTTCTAGAGTGAGTCTCGTATATCGATTGAATGTAGTACCCGCTAGAATGGGCTTTAAAGCTCCTATACACATAAAGAAATGGGCGATCTCATATCAGGCCAGTGACACCCTTCAATGTGCGACATTGAAGTTCTGTATCAGAAAATTGCAACATAACAAACTAAATTAAATACCTCTAATTTGGTGACCATTACATCATGGAGGTTGGACCCACCATCAATTCGGTATATGCAGATGAGTTTTGGGCAAGTAGAGAGAAGAGTTAAAGAACTCACTTAGGCAGAGTAGCCAGCGTCGGCTTAGGTTTTCTCGTGGACGACCTCAATTCGGTGAGCAGTAGCTTTTTGCAGATGCGTTTTGGCCAAGCACAAACAAGAGTTGGACGCTCTTAGGATGGATTTGGGCAAGTGAGAGAGAAGAGTTCCTGACGAAGCAGAAAGAAAAGTTTGTGGGCAAGCAGAGAGAAGAATTCATGGAGGCCCTTAGGATTTTCGATTTGGGCAACCAGAGAGGAGAGCGCAAGTCGTCTTCATCCTCCAAACCTGCTTTTCTTAGATTCACATGCAACGTGTTGAATAACAAAGGTCTCAACAAGTTACTAAGTCATTGAATCTCAACCATCCATTTTTACCATGCAAACTCAACCCTTGGATATGTGGTTGTATCGGTACAGCCGATGCACCACAGAATTTTCAGAATTTTAGATGCTCACATACCAATTTTGAAAGCCTTGAGTACCAAAGAGAGGTACCCATCCTTTTATGCAAAAGAGGTCTTGAAAAATCTAAGTTCAAGAAAGTATGTGACTTTTCATCAATATCAAATTTGATTCTTTTAGGATCCTAATAAAAAAGTCATCTTTTGCACAACCTGAGAGAAAATGCCTTTCACTACAATTAACTATTATAGAAGGAAATAATATCTACCAAGATAAATCAATGAGACCAATTGTGCAAATTTTCCTTTTTCTATATGTAGTAAAAAATTTCTTAATACTCTAGCCATTATTGGATATCAACTTCCCAAGTTCTATTTATTTAGGTTAAAATTTATTTGTTTGGTTTAAATTCATAGAGAAATCCTCTTTGCAATGTATTTGTACTTTAAAAAAAATTAAAGTTGGTGTACAAATTATTATGACCACTATGTTTTCAGATTATATTGTAAAAAATAAATAAATATATATATTATAACACACTGTAGAAAAACTGTAGAAAAAGCAGTCATGTTCTCTTGGTCCCTATTTTATAGGAGCTTCACACAAAGAAAAAGTATCGCTGATGCCATAAGAAATTAATCAAAATCTTAAAAATAGAAAAGAAAACATTTTAAAAATCTATTTTATTAAAAACAATTGCATTAAAAACTAAAAATTGAGTTAATTGTTCAGACTACTCTCCACCCTTGATTTTAATCCAACGGCAAGTGACCGAGAGAACGGGACTGGTAGAAAAAGTACGAACAGGAAAAGCTGTTATTTACATTATACGTCGTTAGTGTAAAACCAAAAAACGAAAATAGAGATAGACTCTTGAGTTCAGTTTCTTCTTCAGCTAACAGAAAAAACCCTACCAAAGCTTGGGTTTATAGTTTTAAATTAGTTCATAGATACAATTGCAGAGCTCCTTCCCTGATTCTCTTCTAGTAGTCATGATGTCACTGTCTGTTCCTCACTCACTTCCTCGCTCGCCGCCACTCCATTCGAACCCACCAAGAACTGCTCCCCCGTTCAGTCGATTTCCTCTCTTCCGATGCTCAGCCAATCTCAGAGCCTCCAAAAATAGCCAAAATTCGAGAGTCAATGCTCGCTTCAATGCCCCTCGTCTCCCAGGTACTAATTCTGTGGTTCTGAATTGGGTTTTTCTAACTCAATTTTACTGATGAGTATCATAGTTTTAGTGTATGCCTGTGTTTGATATGCGGTGGCTGCCAAAGGTCGGAACTTTCAGCTTCTATTTGCAAATATATAACTCAGAAAACAGAGGGTTCGAGTTTCTTTTTCTGAATTGTATAAATTATTATCCTTTTGTTATGGTTCTATACTGAATTATGAGTCTCAAGTGATGCATGCAGTTTTGATGACAAAAATTATGTTCATTTGATGTTTTCTGAGTTGATTTTTCTAGGTTTGAAAGGTGTGACTATAACCTTGATTGTGTTAGTAAGTTCCCTACTTAGGAAATGATCATTTTATTTTTTATTTTTGAATTTTTCAAGTTTTTATGAATTGGGAAAGGAAAACTCTTCAAAACCATGCATAGTGCTTCTGAAAGAAAGAGCTACAAAAATGCTTTTATAAACCGGAAGAATGTTTAACTATTTTTACCAAAAGCTGTCAAAAGCGCTTTTAGTCCTTCTAAAAACACTGCCAAGAATGTCCTACCTTGAGTATCTATGGTGCTAGCTCTTGACGAAAAAAAGAGAGCTAGATCTTAAGGATATTCTTTATTTTTCCATCACAAGTTTTAATGTATCTTGCTGATTCTATGATGTTGTGTTTCCATCTCGTTGCTGTGCAACTTCTCAATATAGTTTTACTCACATGGGTGTTTCGCTTTATGTTTGTATTACAGTTGTAGAGAAGTTAGAAGTGGAACGTTTTGCAAGTATTTCTTCCTCAAGTAGTCGAGAAACATCTTCAGTTGGTGTCAACCCGCCAATCTCAGTACCTCCCCCAACCTCAAATATGTAATAATTTGTTTTTGTTCATTTTATCAATTATTTATTTATAACCCATTGATCTATTCAATAAGCTTTTGCTGTTGCCTTTTCTTTTCTTCTTGTACTTTATAAACATATAATCTTTTCACCTTTACTTATTTATTATTTTATTTTTTAGAGGGTCGCCTCTATTTTGGATTGGTGTTGGTGTTGGGCTTTCAGCACTGTTTTCTTGGGTGAGAACAAGATTACTTGCGTCTCTTTGTTTGATAAGATATACATTTATTCGACCAGTACACGTTTTCTGTGTGTTTGACACTTTGATTGTAATGACAGGTGGCTACAAACTTAAAGGTGCGTGTTTTCCTCCTAAAATTTAGGGATTTATTTTAGTTCGGATTATTGGATTTTAATAGCTTAGGGTATTATTGTTGAGTTCCCTTAACATGTTTAATGGTGGTGAAGACGAACCCTAGATATGCGTATTGACATCATAAAGTGATGGACTTTTATCACACTAAACACTCTTCCCCTATCTCTCTGTCTCTGTTTGTCTCATTCTATCTGTCTGAAATCATTTTTCTTCTCTTTCTTTGAAATCTTCTACCTCCCCGCTCTATCAAAATTTGAGAAAGGGCTTTGTAACAGGACTACAATAAACAAAGGAGATGCATGTGTGTGGGGGGTGTTTTATATCTACATAATATGCATAGTGCGTAAGGGTTAGAAATTTTGAAAATGATATGAGAACATGATCCAACACCACAACACATTGGCTAGAAATTGACACAAGATATTGTGTTCCTGCTGTGATATCTTTGTGACATGATGTCATTTTGTGTCCTTTGCATGTTAAAATGTTGACATGACAGTGCACGGAATTGGCACGACATGAGTTAGAAAGTTCAGATGGAATTGATATGAAATGGTACAAAATTTGACATGGAATGGAATAACTTTGTGGATGACAACATAGCCCTCTCAGAAAAAGAAAAAAACTTTGTGTCACTCATAATAAATGAGTCGTGAGTGTTCATTTGTTGTGTGGCAGACACAAAATTTAGCCTCACTCTTTTGATATGTTTTCTTTTTTAATCTATCTTTATCTTTTAATCTTCTTTCAGAAATATGCAATGCAACAAGCTTTTAAGACTTTGATGGGCCAAATGAATACACAAGATAGCCAGTTCAACAATGCTGCATTTCCTCCAGGTTCACCTTTTCCATTTCCATCAGCCCCAGCATCAGGGCCTTTTGCCTCACCTTTTCCAGCTACTTCTCAACATTCGACAGTAGACGTATCTGCAACCAGAGTAGATGCAGCACCAGCAGCACCAGCAGCACCAGCCTCATCAGTCACACAAGCTGCGCAAGCCACACCAGCTACACCAACCATACCAGCCGCCCCTGCCACTGATGCCAACAATGACACAGAACCAAAGAAAAAGTCGAACAGCTTTGGTATGGCCTTTAATATATATATCTTCATGCTTTTTCTTTTTTACATATTATTTTCCTTTACTTGGGTTCGTAATCCATGATATAATTCCTTTTCCAAAGTTCAGATATATTGGTTTTTGTGAGGTAGAATTTAGAATTTTAGGCTGCCAAAAGAGCCATGAAAGTAAAACAGTGAATTCACTTCTAGAATGGCTTGAACTTTTAAAATTTTGTTTGAAATATATGTGGGTACTCAAAAGTATCATTTCTTGCTGGCTGCAAGAGCACAAGGGAAGTTCTGTGTGATCTCTCTAAATCTGAAATATCATGTATGCTGAGGTTTTTATCTTTTATTGAGACATCATGTGCGAAAATAGTGATACCTTTTGTTTTGACCACTACATGAAATCATTATTAAGAAATTGTGACCTAACTAGTTGATTTAGAACCATGAAACCAAGTTGAATACTAGAAGAGGGCAGAGGTGGTGAATGTGCCAACCATCATCCTTATAAAGAGATATGTCTGCTTGATGACTGTACTTGTTAAACAAGTAATCTCAAGGCTTATGCCCACCACTACACTTGGTCCATCCATAAAAGGCATGGTTTTTCATTGTTGGGGTTCTGGTAGTACACGGTTTGGATCATTGGATTGCATTGCATGGTGGCCCCAACAATGAGATCCCTTTTGATTCTCCTCACAAGGGATTCTTATTAATAAGGGGACTATATTCATGTGTAGTAAATTATATAAAGAAAAATTTACATTGATAACCCATTATATAAAGAAAAATTATATAGATTTCTAATTTTCTATTACATAACTTGGAGCATTACCCTTTACCTAAGTTTTAGTTAAAGGGTATGTAATAGATATCTCTGCTGCAAATCTAAGGCTTGTCAATGTAATTTGTAAAAGGTGGTTATTTTTATATGAATTTATGGCATAATGTGTTAAATAACCCGCCTTCTAGATCTTGTTCTTTGATGTAACCAACGGCAATAGACTAAACTAGCAAATATTAAATCACTTAGAAACACACAAGAATTATACTGGTTCGGCAGAACTTTTGCCTACGTCCAGTTGTGATTTCTCTAGGTAGAGAAATCACCGCTCCTTTGATTAATAATAGAGATTACAGAACTTTTGCAACCCTAGAACTAATCTCACAACTCTTGGCTGTCTCTGGCTGTTTTTCCTCTCTTTAAAATAAGCCTTGCCACACCCTATTTATAGATATAGAGTTGGTTTACATGTCCCAAGGCTGATTGGATTCCTATTCCTAAGTAGATTAGGAAATTACATTTATCCAAATCCTAATAGACTTCTAGAAATCCAAACCTGAATTGAATAAGGAAAACTGAAATTCTTTCCTAATCCCTCTAGGACAAGAATTGGTATACCTCTAATTTTCCTAAAACAATCCTAAACCAACTAGGACATATTTGACGAGCCAAAATCCTAACAATCTCCACCTTGGTGAGTCAAACCAAGTCTTGATCGTTGCACCTCAGAGTATCTTTGAACCTCCTTGAAGTAGCTCTGGAAATCTTCAAGAGTCTTCACCTTGGCAATCTTCTTCTTGCCTCATTTGCACCTCAAGTGAGGAGATGCTCCACTTTAATCAATCAACGAGATTGATCAAGTTCAAGCAATGCTTGAACTTCTTGGCCGACACTATCTTTGTAAGGAAATCTGCGGCATTGTCATCCGTATGAATCTTTTCAATCCAAATCTCCTTAGACTCCACCCAATTTCTGATTCTGTGATATCTTGCTTCAATGTGCTTTGATCTTCCAGAAAAAACTTGATTCTTTGCCAAGTGAATGGCACTTTGACTATCACACTTCAGCTTCACAAAATCTTGGGTGATTCCCATTTGACTTACCAAGCCATTAAGCCAAATTGCTTCCTTTCCAGCTTCGGCCAATGCAATATACTCTGCCTCTGTGGTCGACAAAGCTGTAATTGGTTGCGTAGTGCCCTCCAACTGATCGGTCCTCCTGCGCATGTAAACACATAACCAGAAGTTGACCTTCTCTTGTCCAAGTCCCCTGCATAATCAGCATCCACATATCCCAACACCCTTGCATTTTCTTTTTGCTTCTCAAACATAATCCTTTGTCGCCAAGAACCCTTCAAATAACGCAAAATCCATTTGACTGCGTCCCAATGTTGCTTTCTGGATTTCCATGTATCGAAACGACACTGATTGCTTGAGCTATGTCTGGACGTGTGCATACCATTGCATACATAAGGCAGCCCACGGCATTAGCATAAGGAACCTTCTCCATTACTTGCTGCTCTTCCTCGGACTTAGGACACTGTTGCCCACTTAACTTGAAGTGAGCTGCCAAAGGAGTCGAAACTACCTTTGCTTCTTGCATGTTGAACTTCTCAAGAACTTTCTGAATATACTTGGCTTGTGATATCCAAATCCTTCCAGCGGTCCTATCTCTCTGAATTTCCATGCCAAGGATCTTTTGTGCTGCACCTAGATCCTTCATGTCGAACTCCTCGCTCAACATCTTCTTCAAGTCTTGAATTCTAGACTTGTCTTGACAAGCGATTAACATGTCATCCACATATAACAACAGCAATATGACCATCCCATCTTGGAACACATGATAGTACACACAACAGTCATATAAACATCTTCTAAAATTGATTTTCAGCATGAAGGAATCGAACCTCTTGTACCACTGCCTTGGAGACTGTTTCAGGCCATACAAGGACTTCTTTAGCTGACATACTAGGTTTTCTTTCCCATATTCAACAAACCCTTCTGGTTGAGCCATGAAAATTGTCTCCTCTAGATCCCCATGAAGAAACGCTGTCTTCACATCCATCTGCTCAATCTCCATGTCATGCTGAGTTGCCATTGCTAAAAGCAATCTGATAGAAGTATGCTTAACTACGGGTGAAAAGATCTCATCATAATCCACTCCTTCCTTTTGTGAGTACCCTTTAGCCACGAGCCTTGCTTTGAATCTCACGGCATCTTGTTCATGTAGTCCTTCCTTTTTCCTAAATACCCACTTGCATCCAACTAGCTTTCTGTCTTTGGGCTTAGGAACCAACTCCCAAACAGAGTTCTTGTAAAGAGACTCCATTTCTTCTGTCATAGCACTTATCCAACTATCTCGCTCATCACTTGCTATAGCTTCTCGAAAAGTAGTTGGATCTCCTTGACTAATGTTGAGAGCATAATTAACTTCGTCTTGGTCAAACCCAAACTTGTCAGGTTTCTTCTTGTTCCGATTAGGTTTGTCCAGTGCTATGCATCTCTGGAATGCAGGTGGATTGTTGGTTGGAGTTCTAACCCTTTGGGATGTCTGGCGGATTAGAGTGCCTTCAATCTGCCCTATTTCTTGCTCCACCTGATTCCTAACTGGTGAACGATGCGATGCTCTTCTTCTTCCTCAAAACCATCGATTCAAGATCTTGCTCAATTTGCTCCACCTGAGCTGCTTCTTCGTCTGAACTGATTAACGGAATCTTTGTTGCTTCAATTTCAGCATCATCTTTCTTCTCCCTACTGCTCTCGACTTTATTCAGAGGCATGGTTGTCTCATCAAAGACAACATCTCGGCTGACAACCTTTTTCCTGTTGTTGATATCCCAAAGCTTGAAACCCTTCACTCCTTTCTCAAAACCTAAGAATATGCAATGTGTAGACTTTGGTTTGAGCTTGGACCTTTCATCGCTTGGAATATGTGCATAAGCACTACAGCCGAATACCCTGAGCTTGGAATAGTCCACGCTTCTTAGACCATACCTCTTCTGCACTCTTAAAACCAAGAACTGTAGATGGTGATCTGTTAATCAAATAACTTGCATGATTAACAGCTTCTGCCCAAAAACTATCAGGCAATCCTGCATGAAATCGCATGCTCCTCTCTCTCTCCATGAGAGTTCGGTTCATCCTCTCAGCAGCTCCATTTTGTTGGGGATTCTTCTTTACTGTGAAGTGCCTTGTGATGCCTTCTTCCTTGCAGTAATCAGTAAACTCATTACTTGTATATTCACCTCCATTGTCACTTCTCAGGTACTTGATCTTTCTTCCAGTTTGATTCTCGGTTTCTGCTTTCCATTCCTTGAACTTTGCAAAAACCTCGATTTCTGCTTCATGAAATAAACCCAAACCTTCCTAGAAAAATCATCCATGAAAGTAACAAAATACCTAGCTCCACCATTTGATTTGGTTGGTGCAGGACCCCAAACATCCTGAGTGAATATAGCTGAGTTGCTCCTTGCTTCTTATCTGCACCGCTACTCGTGAATGATACCTTCCTTTGCTTTCCAAGAACACAATATTCACAAAAGTCCAGTTTGCAAGATGACACGCCTTCCAACAGGCCTTCCTTGTGTAATTCTTGCAACCCTTTCTGGCTTATGTGCCCAAGCCTATGATGCCAGAGTTCAGTCTTGTCTTCTATACCTTGATTTACAGAAACACTGCTCCTCCAACTATAGTGGTCCCAATTAACTTATACAGCTTATTGGGTTGTAGGTCACCCCGCATTACCACCAAAGTGATCCTTTGGCTACCCTGAGTCTTCCCTTTTTAGACTCGTACCCATAGCCGGCCTCATCTAAAGTACCCAAGGAAATCAAATTCTTTCTTAGTCTAGGGACATATCTAACGTTCCCCAAAACTCGTATCATCCCATCAAACATTCTGATTTGAACAGTGCCGATTCCTTTTACAGGACATGAAGAATCATCCCCATTAAAACTTCACTGCTGACTTCTTTGTAAGTATCGAACCATTCTCTTACTGCACACATATGAAAAGTGCATCCGGTATCCAAAATCCAATTTGTGAAAGCCTTGGAGCTTGATGTTACTGAAAGAAGCTCCCCGTCACTCTCATGCTCGGTGATCGCACTAGTTGAACCCGAGCTTCCTTCCCTCTTGGCTTTCTTCTCTTTCCAAATCTTGCAGTTCCTCTTCCAATGATCGGCTGAACCACATTCGAAGCAACCTTCCTTCTTTTCCTTTTTCTTCTTGGATTTTGACCTACCTCTGTTGCCTGTTTTCTCTTCCTTTGTCTTTTCCCGCCCCCTCTCCTTGCCTTTGGCATAAAGGCCTTGAGAGCTTTCAGTTATATCATCTAGTTTAGCATATGACTGAAGAGCTTGAATCACGTCTTCAAGCTTCAGGGACTCTTTTCCAAACATTAGAGTTGTTCGAAAGTGCTTGAAAGACGAAGGTAGAGACCTCAGCAAGATGATAGCCATATCATCATCTTTGTAAGTTTCTTCGACCTTCTGAAGATTAGTTATGCAATTTTGAAACCTGCATACGTGATCTTCAATATCACCTCCTTCTTCCAGTCGAAGTCCGAATAGTTCATCCTTTAGAAAAAGTTTATTGGACACGGTTTTGCCCATATAAACATTCTCCAACTTTTCCCATGCTTCTTGGGCAGTCATCTTTTCTGTGATGTGTGACCGAACTGATCTTGTGAGATGGATCTCGATGGAACTCTTGGCTTTCTTGAGAACCTTAGTCCATGCTGTGTCTGTCATGCCTGTTGGCTTCTCACCACTGAGTGCATCATCCAAATCTTGCTGTATCAAGACGTTCTTCATCATCCTTTGCCAATCCGTGAAGTCATCCTTGCCGTCAAAGGGCTTTAACGCAGGTCCTAGATCCGCATTCATCTTCCCTTTAGACATCATAGAACCCCTTAACCTGGCTCTGATACCACTTGTTAAATAACCCGCCTTCTAGATCTTGTTCTTTGATGTAACCAACGGCAATAGACTAAACTAGCAAATATTAAATCACTTAGAAACACACAAGAATTATACTGGTTCGGCAGAACTTTTGCCTACGTCCAGTTGTGATTTCTCTAGGTAGAGAAATCACCGCTCCTTTGATTAATAATAGAGATTACAGAACTTTTGCAACCCTAGAACTAATCTCACAACTCTTGGCTGTCTCTGGCTGTTTTTCCTCTCTTTAAAATAAGCCTTGCCACACCCTATTTATAGATATAGAGTTGGTTTACATGTCCCAAGGCTGATTGGATTCCTATTCCTAAGTAGATTAGGAAATTACATTTATCCAAATCCTAATAGACTTCTAGAAATCCAAACCTGAATTGAATAAGGAAAACTGAAATTCTTTCCTAATCCCTCTAGGACAAGAATTGGTATACCTCTAATTTTCCTAAAACAATCCTAAACCAACTAGGACATATTTGACGAGCCAAAATCCTAACATAATGTTTGTTTTCATTTCAAGCTGATCAAACAGCTAGGAGTATTAAATGGACCCCATTTGATTTTAAACAGAGCTGATCTGATTTCAAGCTGTTTGTGGATGATTTAATGTCAAAAAGTATGGACCAACAAGGGGTTAGTGGAATTAGTCAGGCCCATGGTTTGCTCCCACGGGTTTGATCCACTATGCAGATTGGGGGATTTCTGGGTATTAAATAAATGTAAAAAAGTATGGTTGACAAAGGATCAAGGTTAAATGCGTGATTGTCTTGTTGTTAGAACGTACAGAATCTTTTTCGAAATGATATTGTGGGCTTGCATTGCAACAGAAGCCTTAGATGTGTCCTGTGCAGTTGCAGCCAGCTTGTGGTATGCGTCCTGCTTGTGTGCATTCATGTCTGCCTGCACACGTGCATGTTTGTGAAATTGTGGGTGTGTGCCTCGTCTGTATTTTGGTGGCTGATCATATGACCTGTCTTATATTGATATATACAGGAATATTATGAATATCTTAATCGTTTACTGTAGTGAATATCTTAATCGTTTACTGTAGTGAATATCTTAATAATGTATGTTTGTGAAACAATGGCCATCAAGACTGCTACTAATTTTTGACAAGCTACTATGATTTGGATGTTTTCTTATGACAGTTTCCTGTTTGAGATTCTAAGTGTATCTTCTACTCACAGCTTTTGTAGATGTTACTCCAGAAGAAACTGAACAAAAGAGTCCTTTTGAAAGTAGCTTAAAAGATGGTACTGAAATAGGTTCATCTAAGGATTTCCAGAATGACGTGAAAGTGAGTATCTTATAATTCGTCTTTCTGATCATGCTGTGATTGTTTGGAGTTAATTCTCAGATTTAACTTTTTGCAAACTTTATGAAGGTTTCTCAGAACGGAGCTGCTTTTAAGCAGGGGTTTGGTGCCTCCACAGGGTCCCAATCTACTGGTAAGTAAAGAGTCAATTGACACTTTAGCTATCCCTCAGTCTTCTGATGCATGCTTTGCTTTTAGATTTAATGTCAATTTTTTGGTAGTTGTGACAAAGACTGTCTTTATCTAAAGACGGTTGAACTGGTTGTGTTTAAATTCAGCCAGTTCTGTTTAAGACTATCTTTTCTTCTTTATTACCTGAGATGCATTTAGATGAGGGAACTAAGACATGCGTTCATTTGGATGGAATTTTTACTCAATATATTCTGTAAATCTTCATATCAATTGCAATATTAGGCCAAAGTTTGTCAGTTCTGAAGGTTACACAACTGTGTCGTAAATGGATATGAATCAATCCTTGATTGCATTACTTTGTAATTCTAGTCAGTCTGGCTTGAAGTGGCTATGACTAAAATGCTGTAGTTCATGACTATCTTTGCCTTTCTTTCTCAGTTTTTGATTTTTGGAATCTAATCAGACAGTTTACATATATATTTTTTCATTTATTAATGGATAGGAAAAGCAAATTCTATATCAGTGGAAGCTTTGGAGAAAATGTTGGAAGATCCGACGGTGCAGAAGATGGTTTATCCGTAATATACCTTTTGTTATCTTTTGTGCTTTCTAATTGTGATAAATGATTTTGTTCTGGCACATTGGTATGGTTGAATCTAGCAAATTAGCTACAAAATTATTATTGTTGACACTTGATACCTTTGTAAATTTTGGAAAGTCGTCAACAATTTGATTGGGTGAACAAATCTCAATAGTTGCATCAAATTTTCAACATATACACTTCACATGCAGCATGAACTTGTATATCTTGTGTGAGTAAATGTTAGATCCATACAATATCTTGGTTTATTTGCCAAATAATTTTTCAAGCTTGTCATATAATGTCTAGTCATTTGGGCAAGGATAACTATTTCAAATTGAAAGTTTCTTGGTCTATTGGTTCATGCAAACCATTTATTATTAGAAGGTTAGACCTTGGTAGGAAGGGCATAGTCCTTGGGCAAATCCCTCACCTTGGTTAGTTCCATTATCAAATTTCTTATTCCTCCCTTTTATTTATTTCTTGCAATATTTATGTTGTGATAAAAGATGTTCTCCAAGTGTTACCTTTGTTGATCAAGGGTTACTTTTTTAGCTTAAAATATTGTAAGTTTACATCATATATTGTAATACTCTTCCAGTTGTCTACATCATGAAAATACCGTTTAACATTTCTTTGATTTGACACTGTCTCGTGAAAGTTAGACTTCATATTGACATACCTTTAGAGGAACTTAATCACATGTTTTTCTTCCTATTGGAAAGAGGATTAATTCTGTTCGTATCCTTGTAGCTATTTACCAGAGGAGATGAGGAATCCTTCCACTTTCAAATGTAAGTCCATCTATCAGTAACATGGCTTTTTCTAGGTAATCTGGGTTTGACAGTTGTAGCCTTGATATGGCTCATACTAATGCATATCGCCTGCATTTCGATAATTCATTTGTTTGTACCTGGTTAGAAATCAGTTTTAAGGTATCAAGCAAAATAGCGCTCATCAAGTTTGCCTGCTTGAAGCAATGTCTATGTGCCTTCTTGGCCATATGTTGTCCCTTGTCATTGTGAATGTCACTGCATAAATATCTGGTCCCTTTTCATATGTACCTAGAACCTTTTCTTTCTTTTTCAATACTCGGAATTTTGTTGAATGAATCATGTGTTCTTTCTTTATGGGGGTGTGTTTCCACCATTGCATTTCTTTTTTGTAGGCCTAGAGTTCATTTTGTTTCTCCTAACCTGTTGCTTTTGATCATTAATCTGATTATTGTGCACATCATTTGATAGGGATGCTACAAAATCCACAATATCGCCAACAGCTGGAAGACATGCTGTAAGTTTTTTTTGTTGCTTTATTTACATTTGATATTGCTAGGAGCTTTTTGTTCTGACTTCTTGTATTTATATTCTGAGCATTTTGTGGTTTCTACCTTGATGTGGCGGAACTATATTTTTGGTCTCAGAAGTTTGAACCAGTTTTTTATTTTGTTCTCATTTTTAACTTTCTCAACCAAATCCCTGCAATATTCAAGGTGGATTAAATTTCCTATCATAAAAATAAATAAAAATAAAAAAAGGACCAAAAGTGTCCCATCTGCTACAGTTGCGATTTCTGTATGGAATGCATTCACGTACCTGAAATAAAGTCATACATATGAATTTTAATTGAAGCAATTTAAAGCTTTGGATCCTTTATATATGTGGGAAATAGGAAAGGGTGGGATCTCCGTGCACTTGCATTGCCTGTGCTTTATAACTGACCTTTGAGTCTTGCGTCCAGTAATACTTTAAGTACTCATGAAGCAGAGAATGTATCAAGTCGGCATTTCCTGTAACAATTTGACCATGGTGGACACAACAATGCTTCAACATAAAACTTTGACCATGTTGTGAATTTTTCATCTCTTGCATGTACATGTAAACAAACATGCTTGTAAGAGCCATGTTATATTTGTCATTGTATCTTTCAGTGTCTATTTTAAATTTGTGAACTACAAAGGTTAATATACTTGAGTTCCTGACCGTTACATATACACAGGATTACATTTACTTTACTTGAATACATGCATTTTGGTAGGATGTACTGTTCATCTAAATGTTGGACCCTGGTAGGTGAATGCGCTCAGTATCTTTTGTGTGTTTCTGTAGGGATATTTGGAATCCATTCTTCAACAATATGCCTCTGACACTGTCCACTAAATTTTGAGGACAATGAAACATTTTGTTTTGATTTCTGTTGTGTTCTACTAGGGTGCATTTTCTATTAAATTTTTGGGAATGTGAGGTTTGTTACCAGATAGGCTGCATCACTGTGATGCTTTTGCTATACAAGATATGTTACTCTTTCTCCAATTTAATTTATTTTTCCTTTTTTATGCTTGACTGTTGTTTCAGAAATAATATGGGTGGAAGCAATGAATGGGACAATCGTATGATGGATTCATTGAAAAATTTTGATCTTAGCAGTCCTGAGGTTAAGCAGCAGTTTGGTAAGTTTATGTTGGATTTTAAAACAGCTTATTTCTCATTTAACATTAAAGTATTCTGGCTGAAAAAAAAAAAAAAAAAAAAAAACATGAAAGTATGTATTTTTCCTCCCAAAGTGTGGTGGATTTGGGTATAAAGCTGGGCCACCAAGTAAGAAGTAAGATGAGTGTTGAAACCAATTCAAGAAATTTACCTACCATTTTTTTTTAAAGAAAAAGAGAAGGAAAAAGAAAGAAGGTATATCTACATTGAGTGGTTGAGTATGTGGTTTTGTTTGGAAGGTTGAGACGTTCAATGTCTGTTGCCTTTGGATTGCAGTATTGATCATAAGACAGACAAGTTTGACATAGAGAAGCATCTCTAAATTTGAAAGCATACAGCATATGCCTGAACATCCAAAATATCAAATTGCCTGCCAAGAGCCCTATTATCAAGAGCTATCATATTAATCAACTTCATAAGGATTTCACTCTTCACCAAAAATAAAAAAAATCCCATTGAAGAAATTTGAAGATAGTAGTCTGACGCCTGGACTGGCATAAGATGGACTCTGTGAAATTGGTGCTCTATGATTGACTCATGATTATAGTGTTGAACTGAGGTTAGGCTTCGTGTAAGAAGGCTTGGGATTAATTAATCACCGGTGGGAATTTCTAGAGTGTATTTGATTTGAGGAGTATATATAAAGTTTTGTTATGTATATTCTTTAATTGTTGTCTTTATATTTTGCAGACCAAATTGGGCTTACACCTGAGGAAGTCATTTCAAAAATAATGGCCAATCCTGAAGTTGCTATGGCATTTCAAAACCCAAGAGTTCAAGCAGCCATCATGGATGTATGTATTGCCAGAGTACTTAGATTTAATTTAGAACACCCCACATTGCTGTTTACCCACTCACTTTATCCTTGTGCAAAATTACGTTGAAGAATGATGTTTGGAAACACAAAAAAGAGTTGCAAAAGAAAAAAAAGGAAATGGTAGGACTGGTCTCACCTCCAAATGGCCTCCCTTTTCGGAAGGTTGGTTGGACTGGCCTCCCATTATGGGGCCTAACCAGTAACTATGGGGTGTTGCAAATGCTGCACCCTGCAGAGGGAAGGCAGTGGGTGCCACCATCAATGGTGGTGGCCATGGCTGCCGCCATCCAAAGTTAACAAAAAATATTATGGGAATAATGTGGGGTGGAAAGCGTAAATTAATAATTTTAAAAATTGGTGGGGGTGGAAAAATAGGATGGCACACCATACCAATTCTCTAATGTTATTATGTTTCTGTTGCAGTGTTCACAGAACCCGCTCAGCATTGCCAAATATCAAAATGATAAGGAGGTATGGTAGAACTCTTTTGACATCAACCATCATTTCTGATTCGCCTACATACGTGTTTTTTAGTTGTATTTATTTATTACCTTTTCTAAATAAAATGTATCCTATTGATAAATCATTATATGATTATTATTGAGTATTTTCTGTTCTCGTGTCTATTCTTTCTTCAAAATGATTGTTTTCACATTATAATTCATATCTGTTTCTAAGTTAGCATGAGATATCTATAAATTATTTAGCCTGTTAAAGATGGCTACTACTTTCTTGTATAGTTTTGAGTTGTATTCTCGCTTCTTCCACATGACTTCAACTAGATATATCTATCTTATCAAAAGCAGGAATGTATTTAAGAGCTTTTGGATAACTCGTCGAAGTACTTTAAGATTTTGTTATTAGATCGATCAAGGAACCAATATTCCTTCCATTAGACATCATAAGAGCTTACACTATTGGTTAACTTGTGAGATCCAAATCCATAGGCAATATTGCAGTAACTTTATTTCGGTATAGAAAAAATTAGCAAAACCCACCAAAGTAAGTTTCACTAGGGGTTGGGAACATTAGTGTTCTGGACATTCGCTTTATTTTTGTTTAGGTTAAAAAATTGATTTTGTTTCCTAACAGCTGATGTGGAACTGTATATTATTATTTTTACAGTCGGTTGTTACTTTTGGCCTAGATCAAGTGTAGTATTGCTTCTTAATAGTTTTTGTTGAGGGTCGTTGAGAATGGTTTACATGCAACATGCCTTTAAGTTACTTGATGCTTAAATGTACTTTAGAGGGCATTATGTAGTTTTACTGGGCTGGGATGTAGCATTGATTTCAGTTTTCTATTTCCTGATGGGCTAAGGGTTAGCCATCACACAATATAATTGTATTGCGTATTAATTTATGGCATAATCTTGTGTTCCATTGTCTCAGGTTATGGATGTTTTCAATAAAATATCAGAACTCTTCCCTGGCGTGTCTGGCTCACCTTGATTCTAGTCATGGATGCTGGTTTCTGGGCTTAAACATACTCATTATTTATCATGGAAGAGAAAGGGGTGTAGAGCTTTTCCAGTCCTGCAAAAATGAACATGCTTCTTGTTCTCATGCCGATGCGTTGCACACGATAGGCTCATATTACTGCCCTTACTACCCTGTTTGGAGATATGAGTTGACACCCTTGTAGTCTATTGGAAGAACTAGAAGTTTCATGTTGCTTCCCGTGGAAACAAAATGTATATTGGTGTTTGAGAATCTGTCTAGCAGGATTTTGTAATGTTGGTTTTGGCAGCTGTGTTCAAAGTTTTATGTAGTGAACTGTGAGCAATTCTACTCAATAAATCGGTAGGGTTTACAAAGAGACTGTTTACGAAATTGTGAAGCTTCAACTTTTTCTGATCTTTATGAGCTATAAAACGAAATGGAAAAGTTTGACATAGAGACGTATCTCAACTTTTTGTGATCTTTGATAGGTTACCTGACTTCTAACACAGAGCATTGGCCCAATTGCTTGCCATCTCTTATCTGTTACTCCAATCGAAGATCTAATGCCAATGGTGTTACACTTACATATATAGTTGTATTCGGTTGCCAGATATCTGGGAACATTAGAATCCACAACAGTAAAATCTTGGCCATTCAATTGATCTAAAGGCTGAAAACTTCAAAATACTAAACTGTGTTGAACCGTGGCTGTGAGTTAACAAGGGAATTTTGACAAACATCACCGAAGTTTAACATTTAGGACCTTTCAACATCTGTCTGCAATCTCAGCTTCTGTAGTAGTTAGCCTCTAGAGAGAGATGTGGAGCTGGTTTCCTTGTCTTAACTTGTAATTCCAATCGGTGCTTGTCACCAAAGGACTTCCAAACTTCAACACAAGTCCATGCCTTCTATTACAAGTCTCTACCTTTTAGCACATCCTCTTCAAATATATAAACTTCACATTATCTGAGCCACATCCACGTTTTCTGTGCAATCAGACCCACATTTGACAAGTAAACGAGCTGAATTTGCAAATTTGCATCAGCAAATTGTGATCATTTGCATCACAATTTGCAGTATGGCCAAATGAATTGTGTAACACGTAAACAAAGAATATCAAATCTTGCAACTTAAAATTTTAATCTCTAATCATACACAAAGCCAAGATTTTTTATTTATTTTTTCAACAAAGCATCAGGAAATTAAAGAACGAGAACTCATAGTCTTCAAAATTGGTTATTAGTTAGACTTCAGGAGTTTCAAATTAATATTTTGTTAAGCATATCAAACAAAAGCTATACATAAACAAATTTAAAAACTAAACAAGAAAATCTCTTGCAAAGACTAAACTTTATGTTGTTAGACACTCTAACCTTGGATCAGTGAACTCATTATATATCTCCAAGGTCAGCTCTAACTTCAAATCCCTCTCCTTCAAAGATTAGACCTATACCAGATGATGAAATAAAAAACAAACTAAATGATGTCAAGTCAATTAGACAAGAGAGAAACAAGTATATCAGGCTTTATTAATATAGAAGTATAACTCATGAACCTAAGCTTATACAGCATTCAACAAAATACCATGAAAGTTAATGAACATGAATAAAAATCTCATTCTTTTTGGAGAAAGGTTGGAATAGATAACAAACTGCTTCAAATCATCATAAGCACAATGTTAATATTCATCAGTCATTACCTGCCATTGCAAGCAGTACCCTTTTCTAATAAATCATGTCTTTCTTCTCATGCAAATCCGAAGTCATAGTGGGATAAATTGCAAATCATCATAACCTTCCTTTCCCAACAAACCCACAAGTACCTTTTTAATCTGTATATAATGTCAAGAGGAACTAGCCTCAACCCTTCTTTTGAATTTCCATCCAGCTAAATCCAGGATCTTTTGAGAGTCCTTTAGCTTGCATGTATTTCCGTATTATTCTCACTTGATCCCACTTCCCTGAAGCTGCATACACATTTGATACCAAAACATGATACCCAGTATCATAAGAATCCAATTGAATTATCTGGTCTGAGGCACGTGCAGCTATGTTTGCTTCTCCACTTGCTCGACAAGCACTAAGTAAAGATCCCCAGATACTTGCATCTGGCTTCATTGGCATTGAATGGATAAAGTCTTCTGCTTGAGCCAATAAGCCACACCGCGACAAGAGGTCAACTACACAAGCATAGTGTTCGATCCTTGGTTCAATTTTGTAGTCATTCTTCATCTGGTTGAAGTAAGCCAGGCCTTCTTCTACCAAACCTGAATGGCTACAAGCAAATATAGCAGCAAGGAAAGCAAGATGATCAGGAAAGACGCTTGTTGCTTCCATTTCTGCAAAAGTTCTCAATGCTCTCACACCTTCACCATATGTCCCATATGCAGAGATCATCGAAGTGTATGTCACGACATCCTTCTTTTTCATATGCTCAAATACTAGTACGGAGTTTTCCAAGCTACCACAGCTAGAATACATTTCTATTAGTGCATTCCCAACTGGAACATCTGAATGAAATCCTAACCTGAAAATGCATCCATGGATCTCTTTTCCTTGTTGCTTTGCAGCAAGTAAGGAACACAGGGGCAAGATACCTAACATGGTGGCCACATCAGGCCTCACTCCCTCATTCCTCATTCTGAGGATCATCCTTAACCCTAAAATACGATCATCATAATGAATGCATGCAGAAATTATGGTATTCCATGTTACTACATCACGAACTTTCATGTTCTCAAATATTATTAGTGAATCCTGTATTTTGCCACATTTAGCATACATATCGGCAAGTGCATTGTTGACAATAACATCAGAATCGAATCCCAGTTTTACTATATCACAGTGGATCATTTTCCCCCTTTCCACATCTGCTAGCTGGGTAGAAATAGATAGGATCATCACGTAACTCACAGAGTCCGGTATCATGTTACTCTTCATCACCTTAAAAAGGTTTAACCCTTGAGCACAACAACCATTAAGAAAGTAGCCATTGATCAAGGAATTCCATGACACAGAATCCCGGCATTCCATATGATCAAATACTTCCTGTGAAGCTAATAAATTTCCACATTTTGCATACATATCAATAAGTATGTTATTTGCCACAGTATCAAATGAAAAAGCACTTCTTTTCATGTAGTCGTGAACGTATCTTGCACGTCCCAAGTCCCGTAAATGAGCACAAGCACGAAGAACAGAAGTGATTGTCAGCAAGTCAGGTGTAAATTCATTTACCATTTCCATAAACAAATTTATTGATCCTTCAAACAACCCCAACCGAGAGTACCCACAAATGACAGTGTTCCAACCAACAGGGTCCCTAACCACCGTCCTCTTAAAAAAAAGTTGCGCATCTTTTAACCAACCAAATTTGAAGTACATTGAAAGAAGTCCATTGCTTACTAAAACATCAGCATGGACCCCGATCTTCTCAACCAACGCATGAACTATCTGACCCTCTCTAACATCAACCAAGCTTCCACACGCAGGCAAGACACCAGATATGGAAAAAGAATCCGGTAACAACCCATCCATTCTTAACCTATGAAAAATTTCCAAAGCTTCCTCCCAATATCCATTTGAACTGTAGCCAGAAATCAGACTATTCCACGAGACGATATCCCTAAGAGGCATTTCCTCAAACAGCCGCCGTGCTTTACCGAGTTCACCAAATCTAGCGTACATATCAATCAGTGCATTACCAATATACAAGTCTGAGCCAAAACCCATTTCTGAAATACGCTGATGAACAATCATACCTGTTTCCAGGTCACACAACCCAGCACAGGCATTGATCACAGAAGGAAATGTATACCTATCAGGTTGAACATTCATTTTCTGCATTTCAGTGTAGTGGCCAAGAGCTTTTGAGTAAAACCCATTATGGATAAGAGCTCTAATGATTGAATTCCAAAGATAGGGATTGGTTTTGTGAAAAGCTTGGTGGAAAACTGAGAGGGACGCAATTGGGTCTCTGAGTTGGGCATACTTGCTTATGAGTTTGCCAGAGAAGAAGACGCAATGGTGCAATCCAAGAGTGACAATCAACGAATGGACTTTCTGTGCTTCTGTCCGGTTTTTAGCAGAAGACAAAGCTTTTGAGAATAACGGATATACAACTTCTTTGGTACGACCACTTACACTGCCCAAGTTTGCAGTTTTCATGAATGCGAATATGAAATGAAGGCTCTAATAAATGTCGAGTCACCCAGCAGCAGCAAGCATCGTATTGGCTTCCCCTTGGCTTTTCCTTCGTATTGTCTACATGAAATGAAATACTTTCTGGTGGAGTCCACTCAAGGCTGACGCAGCCCATGTGCAAGGAGGAATCAATGGGAGCCAAGCGCTGCGTTGCTGTTGTTGCAGAAGGTGTCGTGTGCCAGGTGTGGGACCTGGCAAACGGGTCGTTTTAACGGGTTTCAAGTCGTGTTCGTGTTAACCCGTTAAGTTAACGGGTTGACACGACACGACCCGTTAACTTAACGGGTGAAAATTATCAGACCCAAACACGACCCAGTACAATTCGCGAAAAACCAGCACGACCCATTAAGAATAAACAGACGAAAAAAAAAAAAAAAAAAAAACTATCGCCCAATGCTAACTCTTCTTTCCCTAAACTTTTCTTCCCTCTTTCCCTCTTCATTTCAGTCTCCCCAACCCCCAGACAAAAAAACTTCTCTCTCACATATATCTTACAAAATTGGTCCTCTCTCTCTTCACCACTTTCACAGTCACTCTCATTCAATCCAACCTTAAAACCCAACAACAGCAGCAAAAACATAGGAATAAAGAATATTGACTGAGAAATAAAGGCTTAGGCTGAGAGAGATGGGGAACTACATGAAGAAATCTAAAATCTCAGGTGACGTCGCCGTGATGGAGGTCCCGTTTCACCAGTCTTCTCTTGGCTGGGTTGAGTCTGTTGAGTGGAAAGAAGAAGAGAATATAAAAAGGGAGAGATAGAGAATGATGGAAAGAGGAAGAAGAAAAGGAAAAAAAGAGAGATGGAGAAAAGGGGAGAAGGGAAAAGAAGAAGAAAAAAGGTGAGCGTCACGAAGAGAAATTGGTTGAAGGAAAAATAATATTAAAAAAGAGAATGGAAGAGATGGAGAGATGAAAAATGACAGGAAAAAAAAAAGCGTATGTTTGGTGTTAGGAATTGAGATATTTTATTAAAAAAAACTTTTACAAAATTACAAAATTACCCTCCTTAACGGGTGGATGAGAATATTCGCGAATTGACCCGACACGACCCGTTAGCTTAAAGGGTGACTAACGAGTTCACCCGTTTTCAACCCGACTCATTAAGCTCACCAAATCGATAATTTCGTGCGAATTCGTGTTGTGTTAACGAGTCGTGTGTAATATTGTCAGGTCTAGCTAATGTCATCTCTTTTTTAAAAATTTTTTATTCCAACAATAACCCAAATTCAACGATCCATATTAAATCCAAGCTATTTTAATGGTAAAAAAATATCTAACAATCCATATTAAATCTAAGCTATTCTACTCGCAAAAATTCTCTCTAGCGCTCTCTATTGTTGTCGAATTCAGCTGCGCAAAAATTGATTCAACTGCATCCTCAACTTGTAATACTCGCAAGTGCATGAGCCGTTCGGTAGTATAGCTTATGTAAGTACGAGGTCGATCCCACGAGGATTGATGATATATTGATTCAATTTGATTCCCTGCACAAAACAAAAAACAAGAAAGAAAAGAACTAACTCAAGCAAATCAGTTAATAAGTTCAATTCAGATTCGTGGATTGATTCTAACTAAAGTATGAATAAGCTATGGTGTCTGATCTTAACCTTATATTCCTAATTCCCTAATTAGATCATTTGTTATCGAACCTAAATTAAGCATTAGAAATCTACTAAGTATAGAAGAATGCTTTAAACAACTAAGCATGTATCTAATCCTTGTTGTCGAATGTCCATACATACTCTTTCTATTCATATTTTAATTCGAATTAAGGCATATGGTGTCTACTCTTAACTTCAACCAAGATAGCTAACATACAAGTTTTAATGGTGATCAATCATTCAAACAAGCATAGTAACTTATAAGCATAATGAGTAAGAACAATAACCGTAATTGAAACTTGGAAACTAATCAAACTTGAAAACTTATTAGCTCATGCATATGTCATGCATGACAATGCACTGCAGTCTTCTTGTAGGCCGATTTTGATCTCATTCCCCTTCTCAATAAATTCTGGAAAAATATGGACCTTCAATCTCTTTGTCTTATCTTTCCATCCATATAAAGTTAAAGCCTTCAAATATTATTTTTGGCACAGTAACACATATGCTGCCGAATTTGAACTTAAGTTGTCAAAACTTTCATAACTTCTTCTAGAAGACTTAGAATCATGAACCGTAAAATGCTCCAAAAACTAGACTCCCACATCTTTCCAATGGTGTATGGCTCATTAGCTGGTTCTTCCTGGGCACGTACAGTCCAATATGTGAAGTTGACTGATCTGCAGACATAGTTTTGAGCTAACTTGACTTCAAAATGCATTAAATGAGTCCTAAATCTTAATATACTGAAACAAACACAAAAGGGATTAAAAGCACAAGTTTAACTAAAAAACATAACGAAATCATAAACTAGAAGTTTACAAAATGATATGAAATTATGCACTAATCACTCTCTAGCGTCCTCTAGGAGAGTGGGTCAAGACTCGAGATTACTACGACGACTAATTGGATGCAATGGCCTGACTGGCAAGTGCAAGTTAACGCAATTGTTTTCTGGATTGAGGAAGGAAGGGTTTCAGCCAGGTCGATTTGCGATAGTATGGAGACCATGATGACCGATTTTCTCATCCCGATTTGCCTTAACTGAAGTAGAACAAGAGGACATTATTGTAGACTCGACACGAGTTACAGGCGTTAAGACAGAATCTCTATGTCATGGCCAAAGGCGGTTGTCACTATAGTTGATATTAGGAAAGACAAAATCTCTTGCACCTTCAACTCTAATGAGGAGAGGGAAACAATTATCCGGGGCGGGCCATGGCTGTTCAACGGATATCTTCTAGCGATGGCAGAGGCTGATGGTACTACAAACCCCGAGCATATCCCACTCTCGTCGCAGGCTTTTTGGGTTCAAGTTAGGGGTCTTCCGCTAGCATACATGATGAGAGGGATGGGAAATATTTTGGCAATGCACTGGGCGGCTATGTGGTGATAAATCAAAGTAAAACGATGGAGCGACTTGGGAGTTATTTACGAAAGGTTGATATTTTATACAAAAAGTTGCCTACCACATGTTTTCGTTGCGGGACCATTGGCCATACTGAAATTTCCTATAATCTACCCAGATAAGAAGTATGGATGACCTCCCAAACCCTATAGGAGGTGGTTCCAACTTGATACGTTTGGACCAGACTGTCTTTGCCCGAAGGGTCCACATTTTGGGTTCCCCAACTCCCTAGGATAGTCTATACATGCTCCTGAAGACAACCCTCTCTCGGAATCGGAGGCGGAGAATGATTGTCCGACAGCGGCGGCGGTGCGTTGATCAGACATTAATTATTCACATTATATGGGAGGAAATCAAAACCTGCAAGGGATCAAGCAATCTAGGGCAAGTCATGGCTACACGCCAAGTCTTTCGAATGTCAATGTACAATTTAACCCTAGTGAGGTGGATTCCCCGAGAGAATTATCACTCATTCCTTTTTAGGATGACGCATTGACTTCCCTTATTTGTCCGAATGATACCCTCTATCCTATCCCCATCTTTAAGCCCGCTAACTGTGGACCCTCATTAATTCATTCCTTGAGACGATATGCCAACTAATTTCACTTTACTGGCAGTGACAATCAAGGGAATCCCACTATGGTGACAAATAGGCATCAGGTTGACTCATGTGCCTTGCACCCTTCAGCCCACATGACCACTCAACCTATGGGTCAGCATGGAATTGGGCCTTCGTAGGGACCTGGGCTTTTGCACTCGAGTATGACGAACTGGATTTTCAAGAAAGGGGCCCCATCTATGGGCTCGACCCTTTCAATCTTGGCTCGTTCATTCGGCAAACGTCTAAACCTAGGGCACGTCTTATGCAGAAAGAAATAAAATGGGGCTCATTTAAATACCATCTTACCTCAAGAGCTTAACATGGTTCTTTAGCTTGCTCCTTGTCAGATATACGTAAATGATGCACCCAAGTGTCCTTTTTCTATGCTCCACACACTGACAACAAGCGAGTGTGCATTGTAAATGACAGGACTTTCCTCATAACTGCAGCAACTAATTTGGCTCAGTCCTGTTGACAATAATGATTATCCTCTGCTGGAATTGCCAAAAGCTTGGGAACCCTGGGGCAGTTCAATCCTTACGTCATTTGGTCACTTCACAAGATCCTAGTGCCCGTTTTCTTTCTAAAACACGGTGCAATCATATTCAAATGAATTTTCTTAAGGTTCAGTTGGGTTTTGATGATTTTTTTTTTTTTTTTGTTAATCTTGTTGGCAGGGTAAAGGTCTCTTCTTGCTTTGGAAAGTTGAGTTAGACCTTCACATACGCAATCATTCTCATCCCATCGTATTGACTCTAAGGTGGGCGATTCGGGTGATCAATTTCATTGGAGGTTGACAGGATTATATGGCCATCATGTGACTGACGAAATGCATCTATCATAGAGCCTTCTTCGATCATTGGTCGGTGAGACCAAAATGCCGTGGGTTTGTTTTAGAAATTTTAATGAGTTACTACATAGCGAGGAGAAAGAAGGTGGTGTTGTTCGACCCATTCAACAAATCCTTACCTTCCAAGAGGTGGTGGCCGATTGTGGGTTGAATGATCTAGGCTTTGATGGGCCACCTTTCACTAAGTTCAGTACAAGAAACTGAGGCATCAAGGAGTGATTGGACTGGTTCTTAGCAACCAACCTTGGCAAGCCCTATTTTTGGTGGTCAAAGTGCAACATCTTGACCTATGTCGGTCTGACCATGTGCCCATTAACTCTTAGTCCACAGACGAGCTCTACTCCCCTCAAAAGTCACTTCAAAGCTACACAAGTTCATCTGCTACAATGGCACCGAGACGTTTTCTAGGGAACAAAACGAGAAATTCAGAAAGTCAGAAGCTAGCTTACAAAACTATAGAGTAATTCTTGTGATAGCTCGATTACATAAACTCATCAGATGCTTACAAAGCAACTTGATACCTTTATTTTTCGTGAGAATGCGTTCTGGCAGTAAAGATCTCGGGCAGCTTAGTTAAAAGAGGGCGACCAGAATACAAAGTTCTTTCATCAACATGCTACTAATCGCTAACAATGGAACAAAATACTGGGTTTTTTTAATGGTAAGGGCTAGTGGGAGGAAGATAGACCAGGCATGTATAGTGATTATTTTAACCAGCTTTTTACATCAAGTTACTCCCGCAATGACCAAGCCATACTCGACGTTGTCCAACCAAAAGTTACACATGACATAAACGACTCACTCATGGTTGACATCTCAGAGAAGGAAATTAAAGATGTGGTCTATCAAATGAATCCTACTAAGGCCCCGGTCCAGATGGAATATCCCCTCTCTTTTTTCAACAGTTTTGGCAAATTGTAGGCTCATATGTCTCTATGGCCATCAAAGATTTCTTTATGTTTAGTCATTTACTCTGGAAGACTAATTTCACACATGTAGTTTTCATCCCTAAAGTGAAGGACCTCAAGGAAATGTCTCATCCTCTCATTATTAGTCTTTGTAACGTGATATTTAAGATTATCACTAAAGTTTTGGCCAACAAGTTGAAGACTATTCTACCCAATATCATATCTCCATCCTTTTGTGGCTGAATGTATAATTTCTGACAATTCTATGTTGGCATATGAAATTGTTCATTTTCTTCGATAGCAACGATGTGGTCACAATGGTTTTCTCGCCTTAAAACTTGACATGAGTAAGGCCTACAATAGCATAGAATGAGGTTTCCTGGAGAACATCATACGCAAATTAGGCTTCAATGAAATATGGATTCAACGTGCACTCATGTGTGTATTGACAATTAGCTATTTCTTTGTGATTAATGGTGAAGCCATTGGTTATCTCCACCCCTCTCGAGGTCTTCGTCAGGGCGATCCTCTCTCCCCATATCATTCTTGTTATGCATATCCTCTTTCCCCAAAGATGAAGAAGGGCTTGGCTTTCATAACATGTATGCCTTTAATTTATCCTTATTAGCGAAATAGGGTTTGTGCCTCTTGCAGAACCTGATTCGCTTCCAGCTCGAGTTTTAAGGCTAAGTACTTCTCGAATACCTCTTTTTTTAGAGGTTGATGTACTTTCTAATGCCTCTCATGTTTGGAAAGGTGTGTGTGCAGCAAGCACTTTTATCAATGGTGGCTTTCGCTGGCAAATTAACAACGACACCTTCACTCTTATTTAGGAGGATCGATGGTTGCCCCGACTGTCCAGCTTCATGCTTTACTCACCGCATCCTGCTACCTCCAGGGGCATGATGGTTGTTGATTTATTCTTGGCACATCAACGTGAATGGGATGTCCTCAAGCTTTTATGCATGTTTTCTTCCTGATGAGGTAGAGTTAATCTGTTCCATCCCCTTAAGCTAGCACGTGCTCCTGACAAATTAATGTGGCATTATGATAAAATAAATAAATAAATAAATAAATAAGAGGTGAGTTTATAGTTAAGAGCGCCTATCATATGGCCCGAAACCTTGTCGCTCCCAACACTTCATCCTCGTCGACGTCAGTGGCATTGTCTTCTCTTTGGCTAGCTCTTTGGAAAGCTGGGGTCCCCCTAAAATCAAAATATTCTAATGGAACGTGTGCTCGACTCAGGAAACATAACATTTCCAAGAAACAAGTCTAATTGGATCCCACATGTGTTTTCTATGTAGATGTTTGTGAATCGACTATACACCTACTATGTGACTGCATTTTTGCTGAAGGTGTTTGGCATTGCTTCTCTTCCTTTAACTACAATAAAATTTATCATAGTGAGTTGGCCAAGGAGTGGGTTCACAGCCATTGTTATCTCCTCTCTCCTGCTGACTTTGCCACCTTTCTAATGTTAGGTTGGGCCATTTGGGAGGTTAGGAATGCCCTGGTTTGGGAGGCTAAACAATCAAGACCTGAAGAAGTGTACATCAATGCTATTACTCGCCTCCAAGATTTTCTAAAAGTCAATACAAGGGCCCCAAAGTCTGTTTAGCAGCTTATTGGAGGAGTGAAATAGGAGAAACCAAAGGAGGGGCACCTAAAGGTTAACATTGATGGCTCTTGGCACACCGGCAGCACCTTGGGTGGGTTAGGCATTATTGTATGTAATTATGAATATGAAAGTAACTTGGTGGCAGGGTGCACCATGGTGGTGGACAATATTTTTTATGCAGCTCATGTTGAAGCCTTAGCTGCCTGTTTAGTCATTTCATTGACTGTTAAAAGGGGTTTTATGAATGTTTCTTTTGAGAGTGATGTTCTTCAGATTGTGTCAACCTTTCAGATGCAATCCACGGATCGATCTTTCCTGGGCTCGATAGTGAAGGATACCAAGACCTTGTTGACTCAGATCACTAGAGAAGGTTTTACCCATATATGTCGAAACGCTAATGATGTGGCTCATTGTATTGCCAAATTAGCAGCTCATATTGGTACTTTTGTTAGTTGGTTTGAAGAACCTCCGGATTTTATTGTGGATATTTTATTTGAAGATTGTAACTAGTAGTTTTTTCGAGCATGATATGAGGGGAATGAGGGGCACTCTACCTGAGGTAAGACTCCTACTTCCTCTTGCGGTTGAGCGGGTACGACTTACTTGTTAACCCGACGTCTGAGCCCATTGGAGTAGAGACACTAGCCTAATCCCTGAGGACATAGCCCGGTTTTTGTACTCGTTACTTATCTTTCTTCAATAAATACTATCGCTCTTTTCTAAAAATAAAATAAAAATTACCTAAAAAAGCCAGTAATTCTTTTATTTAGAGGGGAGTAGTTAATCTCATTCTCATTCATTCTCTTCCTTATTTTTGGCTTTCCCAATTCATAGCTTCTCTCATTCCAAGTAAGTTTACATGCCATATACAAAAATTAAACTTATAGAGTTTATAAATAAATAAATAAACTAAAAAAGAAAGTATTTAAAAGAAACAAGATCCACAAAGCAAACTTGGCGCTCAGGCCCAACCTATTGAACTTGCCATACCAACAAAGCCAACCTAAATTCAGATGGGATTAGGGTTTAGTCTCCATTAGGGGTGGGCATGATTTGGGTTAGTTTGATTGTGGGCTCAATCGACTACTGAACCGTCCAAATCAATTGGGCAAAATTCCAAATTGAAAGCAAAACCAACTAAGGTTCTAACTCACAAGGTCAGTTCACCAACTGTGATGGAATGGATTGGGTTGGGTTAGTTCGTTTCAATGACATCCAAACAGGAGAAGAGAAGTGGCAATGTAAGGCTCTGATGACAAGTGGAGCTTTGAATTGATCCACTAATTCATTGATGATGAGAGAGAGAGAGAGAGAGAGAGAAGTTCGGGAGAGAGATGAACTCGAGAGGCTGAGTGGTTTGGTTTGGTTGCAATTGAATCTATAAAATTAAACCAGCTCCAAATTAAACTAAACCGGTTTGATTTGGTTTTTTAATAAAATAAAATAAAAAATCTAAGACCAAAACCGTTCGGTTCGGCCGGGTTTTCACTGCATTTACCCAGCCCTAGTCTCAAACTGGATCAACCCGACCAGCGCCGGCTCCATGGTTGATTCACATGGGGGGAAAAAAACAGCCACCACCGTGTGTGTTTCTACGTGAACTGTTAGATATCAATCCTTAGATATTTCTTCATGTATTTTTCTTGAGAAGCATTAACAATTCTGCATCCATACTCCACATCCTTTTGAAAACTCATTCCTCAACGGCTATAATTATACTTTCAAGTATGCGAACCCATCGGCTACTCGTTCAAAATCCAACTCCGAGAAACTTCACAACCTTCACAAGGAAAAAACTAACACAACACTCACTCTTTCACTCTCATAGACCTCATTCTTTAGCTTATTGTCCATCAAATGACAGGGAAATTGGTCTTCAACGTATGCAATTCCGAGAAGTATGCAGTACTGCTACAAGCCAAGAACCGTTTTCATCAGCTTCTCTGTCAGATTCTCTTTTGTTGGAGAAGATTTTACTGGGTCTGAAGCAAGGTAATCTCAATTCTTTGCGCAGTTATCTGTTTCGATTAAACCCATTGCTTGTTGTTGAGGTTCTTAATCGGTGCCGCGAAAATTTGCAACTGGGTCTGAAATTTATTGATTTAATTGTGTTAAATAGTCCGAATTTTAAGCATTCGTCGCAGTCTTTGAGTGCAATGATTCACTTGTTGGTGCGGGGTCGAAGGGTGTCGGATGCACAAGCTTTGGTTCTTAGAATGGTTAGGAAGAGTGGTGTTTCGCGTGTTGAAGTAGTTGACTCTTTGGTTTCAACTTATAGCAATTGCGGCTCAAGTTCTTTGGTCTTTGATTTGTTGGTCAGAACTTATGTGCAGGCTAGGAAGTTGAGAGAAGGGTTTGAGGTGTTTCAGCTGTTTAGAAGCAAGGGATTTTGTGTTTCGATAAATGCTTGTAATAGTCTTCTTGGTGGGCTTGTGAAGGTTGGGTGGGTTGATTTGGCATGGCAGGTATATGGGGAAGTTGTTAGCAGTGGGATTCAATTAAATGTTTATACACTCAATATTATGGTTAATGCCTTATGTAAAGATCGCAAAATTGATAGTGTTAAATCGTTCTTATCAGACATGGAAGAGAAAGGGATTTTTTCAGATATTGTGACATATAATACACTAATCAATGCATATTGTCGGGAAGGGCTTTTAGAAGAAGCTTTTCAGTTAAAGAACTCTATGTCTTGTAAAGGGTTGAGACCTGAGGTTTTCACGTACAATGCTATCATAAATGGTTTATGTAAAGTAGGAAATTATGCAAGAGCGAAGGAAATTTTGTGTGAGATGTTGAACAATGGATTGAGTCCTGACACTACTACATATAATACGTTGCTTGTTGAGAGCTGTAGAAAAGATGATATTTCAGAGGCTGAGGGAATTTTCAATGAAATGTCATGTAGAGGTGTTATTCCTGATTTAGTTAGCTTCAGTTCACTTATTGGGGTTTTTTCGAGGAATGGACATATTGATCATGCTTTAGTATATTTTCGAGATATGAAAAAGGCAGGCTGGGTTCCAGATAATGTGATCTATACTATCCTTATACATGGATATTGCAGAAATGGAATGATGTTAGAAGCTTTGAAGTTGCGGGATGAAATGCTTGAGCAAGGTTGCGTTATGGATGTGGTCACGTTCAATACTATTTTAAATGGGCTTTGTCGGGAGAAGATGCTTTCTGATGCAGATGAGCTCTTCAACGAGATGGTGGAAAGGGGTGTCTTTCCTGATTTTTATACGTTCACAACACTCATTCATGGATATTCTAAGCACGGGAATATGACTAAATCCCTAAATCTGTTTGAGGCGATGACTAAAAGAAATATCAAGCCTGACATTGTCACATACAACACATTAATCGATGGTTTCTGCAAAGTAGGTGAAATGGATAAAGCTAAGGAGTTATGGGCTGACATGGTTTCTAGAAGGATATTACCCAATCACATTTCATATGGCATTCTAATCAATGGATTTTGTAGCACGGGACATGTGCATGAGGCGTTTAGGTTGTGGGACCAGATGATTGAAGAAGGTATCAAACCGACTCTAGTTACTTGTAACACTGTCATTAAAGGCTATTGCCGCTCTGGCAACACAACAAAGGCAGATGAGTTCTTAGGCAAAATGGTTTCAAAAGGAATCGTTCCTGATAGTATTACTTACAACACTCTGATTAATGGATATGTAAAAGAAGAGAATCTGGACAAAGCTTTTTCTGTCGTTAAGGAGATGGAAAACCAAGGAATATTGCCAGATCTGTTTACATACAATATAATTCTAAATGGGTTCTGTAGACAAGGTAGAATGCACGAAGCTGAGCTAGTATTGCGGAAGATGATTGAGAGAGGTGTAAAACCTGATAGAGACACTTATACGTCATTGATAAATGGACATGTGACCCAGGACAATTTGAGGGAGGCATTTCGGTTCCATGATGAAATGCTGCAAAGGGGATTTGTGCCAGATGATGAATTCTAGTTTGTGTTTTTGCTCTTGCAACTGAAGGTGGGATGTTCTCTCCTACTCTCCTAATCTCCTTACACTCTTTATTTTAATCAGCTGCTAGAAAAACATTCTGATTATATATATTCTTTCGTGATCATTTGATTGAAGGCTTATAGACCATGTGTTGGATAGGAAGGGCTTTGATAGGCATAGGAGGATGTGGAGCAAAGGGTGTTTGGGTCTAGTGAAATTTTCAGTATAAATGGTAAGCCAGAGCGAGTTTGGAGCTACAGGGGGATTGAGGCAGGGAGACACATTGGCCCTGTTTCTTTTTATGCTTCTTGATGTCTTGAGTAGATTAACAGGATGTTCTAGTGAGTGTAACTTGATTGAGGTTTTACAGTAGGTAAGGAGCGTATTTAGGTGTCTCACTTAATAGGGCACTAGTGATACTAATGTTTTCACTTCAGGGAAGAAGGAGAGATTCAGCAGGTTGGTCATTGAGTTATTTGGGGCTATGTTGGGGCTGGAAATTAACATGTCTGAGAGTGTGATGGTGCATATCAATGTAAAGGAGGGAAGATTAGTGTCCTTAGCCTGTATTACCATTTATACTGAAAGATCTACTGAACTCAAACACCCTATGCTCCACATCCTCTGACGCCTACCAAAGCCCTTCCCATCCAGAACATAGTCTAAATAAATATGACCCTTGTCATGTCACTCATTTAATAAATGAGCCATGTTTGTGTCTTCATTTTGAGTTGTTGTCTCGCCTCACTTAAAAACACAAATTGCTACCCTCTAATATGTATGCATGTGCATATGTTAATAAAGAACATTCGTTGAACCCTCATTCTTTTAATATATTTTTCCTTTTAAATTTATTTTTGATGTCATTCAGAAATATGAAATGCAACATGCTTCTGAGACTTTGATGGGCCAAATGAGTTCACGAAATAACCTGTTCAACAATGCTCCGTTATCTCCTGGATCACCTTTTCCATTTTTATCAGCTCCAGCTCAGGGTCTTCCACCTCACCCTTTCCAGCTGCTTCTCTACCTTCTGTGACAATAGATGTATCTGCAAGCAGAGTAGATGCAAGCATCAGCTGCACCAGCCACACCAGCTACACTAGCTACACCTGCCACTAATGTCAAAAATGAAAAGAAAGTAGAAAAAACGGAACAGTTTTGGTAATCAAGAATCACACTTACCATAGTCTCTACTTTATATTGCATAAGAATTCTTCGTGGCTTAATATTTCTCTATGAACTTTGTGTGTATAGCTCAATAGCAATTTGTATGTGCCCTAGAAGTTATTAGTCTGATAATGAATTTATGCACTTTTATGTCTATCATTTTTTTCCTTTACTTTTTTAATAACTAGTTTTACTTGGGCTTCTAATCCATGATATATATTTTTTTCAATGTTAAAAAATATTGGTTAAATAATTAGAATGATTGAATTTTATCTTAAGGGGGAAATTTAAATTTTGAGTTCCCCAAACAGTCATAAAACGGTGAATCCACTTCTAGAGTGACCATACATTCTTGAAAACTTTGTTCTAAATACATGTGGATACTCTAAATTATCACTTTTTGCTGGATGCAAGAACAGGATGAGCGAAATCTGGGTCTGAGCTCTCCAAATCTGTAATACCATATCATATGCTGAGGCTTTTTGAGATCCCCTGCGAGAAAGTAATGTAGTTTTTTGTTTTGACCATTACATGAAATCATTATTAAGAAATTGTGACCTCACTAGTCCATCTATAGAAAAAAGTGATTTTTTATTCTTGGGGATTTGGTAGTAGATGGATAAGATAGAAAAAAAGAGTGGAGAGGAATGCGAGCTGACTTTAGAAAATATATACATAAAGTTAAGTGAACCATGACAAGCAGACACTGAATGATGGGAAAAACCACTCAGTTTATACCTGATAGTCGCTAATGCTTCCGATTTATAAAAGCATCCATGTCGAGATTGCTTAAGCCCATAGGTGGCTTTGTTAAGGTGATACTTTCTTTGAAGACCCCTCATGGACAATATATCCTGCAGGTTGTTCCATTTGCATTCCTCCGTTCTTTATATCAAGCTAGCGGGGGGCCAATAAAGTAACCCAAATACCTTCTGTGGTTTACTGCTGATTAGTGCCTCTGCATTGTATTTGGTTAAAGGGGACTAATTTCCTATACGTCAACAAGTTCTTTCAAAGGAAGTTTTCTGAATAAATATTCATTGTATTTCCCTTTTTTAAGGTAAGAAATGTCAACAAAGTATTTGCAAACTTGACCAAAAAAACTGTTAGTGCTGGACTCTCAGGATTTAAATTCTCCACATTTTACTTTCAATGGAGAGGCACAACTGTCTGATGCTTTCTGATAAATCTGTTGCATTGAATGATTTGAAACTTATCAGAAGAAGTTGCATTACTCTTTTTTAATGAATTTATGGGACATTATGGGATATTGTTTGTGTTTCATTTCAAGTTGTTTGATCATGAACAAACAGCTAGGATCCGTGAATAGACATCATTTGATTTCAAATGTAGAAAGCCTAACCTGATTTAGAGGTACTTTTTTTTTTCTCTTTGTTTTTATGGATGATTTAATGTCTAAAAAGTAGGGTTGGCAGTGGCTCAGATCAAGGCTTATTGTGTGAGGTGTCATGATGTTTGGTGGCGGATGATTTGACCTGTCTTATTGTGACACAACACATAGTTAAGAGATTGAATATTTCTGTGATAAATAATGGCCATCAATATTTCAAGAGATTTTTGACAGGCTGCTATAATTTGGATATTGAATTTGAAATGTTTGCTTTCACAAGTTGCTTGTTAGGGATTCTAAGTGCATTTTATACTCACAGCTTTTGTAGATATTACTCCAGGGAAACTGAATGAAAGAGCCCTTTTTGAAGTAGCTGAAAAGATGTTTCCGAAATAGATTCCTCTAAGGGTGCTCAGAATGACGTGGAAGTAAGTATCTCATATTGATGTTTCTCCAGATTTTGTGCTTCTTTCCAGTTAATGTTCAGATTTAACTATTTACAAACTCTATGAAGGTTTCTCAAAATGGAGCTGCTTTGCTTTTAAGCACGAGGTAGATGCTTCTTTATTGTTGGAGCTGTTGCAAGCTTTTTATTGTTTCGGCTTTGTAACATCTAGTTTGGAGACGACAACAAAAGCTAATTATAAAAGAGTATTTAACTCTCCCAGCCTAAATCCCACACACGCCCAAATTACTCACACAAATGAGCAATTTATTTGGAGCAAGATTTTGTTTTTGCTCTTTGCTCATTTTTGTGAGATTGATTTGGGTCTATGTGAGATTTGGGGTTGTGAGAGTTACACTCTTTTGTAATTTCGTTTGGATATAAGTGTAGTCTCTAACAGGTACGAGCTTAGTCAAGTTGGCTATATCATATGTGCTCCCCACTCTGTACCTAAGTTCGAATCCCCGCCAAATTTATATTAAATTAAATAGAATATCATTTGTATTAAAAACTCTCGTCTTCAGACTGAATTTAGGCTACAAAGCCAAACTTCGTGTTAGTGGGGTTTTGTGATGGTCGAATTTGACTGGTTTGACAAGTGGTTAAAATCAAATCCTTTTATTTAGAAATTTAATAATTCAAAGCTAATTCGCCGTTCTTATGGAAATTAAATTATTCAAAACTAATCCCAAATGTTGACTTGTACTAATTTATCTTTAGCCGACCAAATTGTCAAACTTGAATTTCTTGATTGTCGATCAAATTGTCATTGATTTTTTATTTAAAAAATTAAAAAATTCATTTCTACACCTGGTCTACAAGTCAATGACTTTTTCCACTAGACTAGTCCAGATCTACACTTGACTAAACAAATTAGCAATGCAGGGTACTTCAAAACAATGCTACCAAAAAACAGCCATTTTATTATCAGCTGGTATGATTAAGATATATATGGAAAACAAAATTCATGCACATATACCAACTTTTACCAGGTACATTGATCAGTTGACTTAAAGAGTCTTGTTATCTAGGTCATATCCTACCAAAGAAGTTCATCTGTGCTACATTGCCATAGATTGCCGCATCATTGGTTGGGGAAAATGAAAGACAGACAATATCTTCTCTAACTTTTACCAACTTTTAACAAAATTCATGAAAGACAGACAATATCTTCTCTAACTTTTAATCAGCTGGTATGATTAAGATATATATGGAAAACAAAATTCATGCACATATACCAACTTTTACCAGGTACATTGATCAGTTGACTTAAAGGACAGAGTCTTGTTATCTAGGTCATATCCTACCAAGAAGTTCATCTGTGCTACATTGCCATAGATTGCCACATCATTGGTTGGGGAAAATGAAAGACAGACAATATCTTCTCTAACCCTAACAAAAACGTTTACAGGTTTTAGCTTCACATCTGCACCATTGAAATGGAAGGTGACGATAGGGTCTTCGATTTCGGATTTAGTCTTGTAGCAAAGCTGTAGTAGTATGCCAGTTGGATCGTTGGTCACTTCCAGATGAACTGCCTTTCTAATTGCTGATTCAAAACTTTGATAAAGTTTTGTAGGCAAAAATGTTGAGGTAGTCCCAGAGTCTATGATGATGTTGCCCTTAAAAGATTGTGAATTGTCAGCATCAAGTTTAAAATTGTCGGCACCGACGCTAATGTCTTGAAGCTCAAGGTAATAGTAGGTTTCCGAACCATTTGACAGCAAAGGGGTTGAGACCACATCATGACCTGAAACTTTATCGCCGAAATATATCGTGCTTGAAATTTCACGCTGACCTTGTTTGGCCCCCAGGATTGGATCGGAATCGGATTGTTCATATGTCGTCGGCACCAAGCAATAAGAGAAAGATTTCCCTCCAACCGCATAGCCGATTCGGGATAAAAGTGACACAGCTCCACTTCCAAGTCCAACTATTCCAGACTCAATCCCACTGAAGATTCCTCCATTGTGGTGTCCACAACCAAATATCGTGTTCGGAATCGATATAGGCTTCCCTGTAGTACTGGAGGCCAATGTGACAGTGTCCAAGGACAGATTTCCAGTGGTGTAGGACATGTCCCCATATGTATAATTATAATAGCAAAAGTTTGCATCTGAACAAGAGGCTTCATTTAGCAAATGGCATTCCTTGGACAAACAAGAAAGGGGCTTATAGGTTGAGGAAGAACTGGGATCAAAGAGAGGGGGGTTTTGCTTGAAACAGTCCATACATGGCTTGCATTGTGTCCATGTAAGATCGCCCCCGGTGTCAACAATGCCAATAAAAGTTTTGGGTGGTGTCCCAATTGATATGTTCACCAAATACTCTCCTCCAATATAAATTAAATGGGATTCAGCTACAGGACTAGGAGAGCGAAGTGCTGAATTTCTTCTGCTGAAATGGCTGACCATACGGTGATGCGAACGTTGCAAGGCGTTGCTTACCCGTTGCCAACGACTTTCGGATTGATTGTATAAGGGAGATGCCGGCGAATCACGGTGGATCATTTCAAGGCTAAAGCCAATTCCATGGAGATGATCATCTTCTGTGAGCGAGAGAATTGGGAGGAAAATAATAGACAATGAAATGGCAAATGCAATGAGGAAAAGTGATGAATGATATGCTACCATGGCTAGCGTGAGAAAGATGAAGACAACAACACATTGACATATTATATATACTAAAACGGTCTTGTTCTATATAACCACAGAGTCATAAATACAATACAAAAAGATATCTGTTAGAATTTGGTGATTAATTAAATGCACCTAAATGATGCTTTGACCAGCAAAATTGTTTTAAAGTGGATAATTTGATAGATTCAAAACCCATATCGAAGCATGGGTATAGTTCATGTTTTTTTTTTCATTAACCTATGTAGGAACTTTTTTTTTAAATTTTTTGGCAAATACCACGAGGTGTCTCCACATTTGAAGGCTATTTTATCATTTAAGATTACCTTCCTTTTTTTTTTTTTTGGGTGTGCTTACTTGATATAGGATTTACCATAAATTTTTTATTTTATACAGATGTTATTAGGGAAATGGAAGAAATGACAGGTTGAATTAATGCTCTTAACTAACTTGCGTTACAAGTTCTTTGTGGTTTGACTAGAATTTAAGCAAATGCTAATCCAATTTAATGCTTTTTGATAGTTGTGATTTGAATATATTGTTTGTCTCTTTTTTGGTCTATTCAATCTGAATTTTGAACTGCAAGTCCTTGCAGCTCAAGTGATTATACCTGCACCTGAAGTGTTGTGTTCCAATCTTTTCCCTCTCAATATCACTTATATATATATATATATATATATATATATGCGCACATGTGTATACATTAAGCAATGAACCTACCTAAACTATACATTTAGCAACCTGTTCAAAACTTAATCGTAAAGCTCACATTATCGTACTATATATACCAAAAAGTAATTAATTCTTACCTTAGAATGCATTCATATAATATATATAAATAAATTAAAAAGACTTAGTTCTAAAGCTCACATTACCTCACATTACCGTACTACATACAAAAAGTAATTAATTCTTAACTTAGGAAGCATTCATATAATATATAAATGAAAAAAAATTGCTATATGCAAAGAGAGTTTGTAGCTCAAGTGGTTAAAAGTATTTATCCGTGCGCATTGAGGTCCAAGGTTTGATTCTCCCTTCCCTCAATCAATACCATAAAAGAGAACATTTACCATTTGTAACTCAAGTGGTTTAGAGTATTTACCCCCTGCACCCGAAGTCATAAGTTTGATTTCCCTCTCTCTCAATACCCACCAATACCAAAAAAGAAAACATTTACCATTTGTAGCTCAAGTGATTAAGAGTATTTACCCATGCATTCAAGTTCCTAAATTTGATTCCCCATTCTCCAATACAAAACAAGAAAATATTTATGGTTTCGTTGCCAAATTTACCATTTTCATTTGAGTAAGCACATTTGGCTTGGCTATGCAACTTATGTCTTATATTTTTTTTGTGAGCTATTACAAGTCATTTATTGGTGACTTTTTCTAATAAGGTCAAATTTTGAATATTGTAGCTCATATGATTTTAAAAATAAATCAATACCCTTTTTTTTTTTTTTTTGGAAATAACTCATAAACCGTTGAGTTTTTGTTTAGGACCTTTTCTATTAAAAGGGGCAATATGATAATATTTTAAACTCACACACACACACTACATTGGATGTTAGCACTCGAACCCATGACCTTTCTGAGGGGAGCAATTGTTGGAATTTTTAAAAAGGTTTTAAAAATTTAACCGTTTTATTTATTTATTATTTTGGCTGTTTTATTTTATTTATTGTGGGGGTTATAAATATTTAATATTCAAGTTTTATTTATATATTGAATGCCTTAATTTTCTGGTTATTGAAGGTTACATGTTCTTAGATACTTATAAGGTCATTCCTCCTTCACATTTGCAACACCCACAATACACTATCAGAATATCACATACCACAATCACCACCACAAACTAATTTTCTCATTTTCTACTTTTATATATATTCTCTACTTTATATTATTATTTTGGCAATGGTTCTGTGACTTGGATACCTACATCCTTCTATGAACGTGCTCATAGTAGATCTTGAGTTTGTATACAAGGGGTCGTATCTTGGAGTGTAGACCGTCAGTACCTACACGTAGGGAGGCTACAAAGGCTTTAAGACAGTATCTTTGACGTGCTTCATTGTACCAAACTCACCTTCTTACTTATTATTTATTTTGCTTTACTTACCTATTATTTTGTTTTCTTTAATTTCATTGTACCTTAAAAGCTTTCTAATTTGTTTATAAGTTATTTATAATATAAATGTTTTTGTATTTGACTTTACGAAAAAGGAAAACTATAATTTCTATAATAGCAATTGCTCCAAACAACTATAGTACTAATGGGTCTGTTGCTACACCGTGGACTATTTTATTCCAAAGACAATATATATCCATAAGCAAATATTACAAACAAATATTACAAATATGCAAGATGTCTTTTTCTAACTTGATAAAAATATTGAAGGTTCGAATTTCTGCATTTAGTATCGCTATAATTATATGTTTTTAAACAAATACTAACTATTAAATTAATATAATGAATTCTCATAAGCCACATCAGCATAATTGTATGAACCCAAAACTCACCATTTCCACCTTAGCCAACACTTATGAAATAACAAATAAAAAATTAAAATTTCCCAAATAGCGATACCTCCTTCCCGACCTAGCCCCCTCACGGTGCCACTGCTGCGCACTATCTCCACCAGGGGGTGGATCTACTTGGGCTATTGCCCGGCCCAAAATTTTCTGAGAAAAAAACCTAAATAAAGTTAGTAAGCCTTGCCCAAAAGTTTCAGACTTCTTCACGTCTCTCATCGTCTCTCTCTTAGCTTCTTCAGTTCTTCTAATTTCTCTCCACTTCTCTTAGCTTCTACTCTTGGATTTCTCCTAAATACATGTATGTATTTTTAATTTTAGTTGTAATTTGAAACTGAAATTCTAGGGTTTAAATTTTAGATTTAAATAGTATTATTTTGTATTGCATTGCATTAATTTATTTGTGGTTTCTGTTTTTATTATTACTTATTCTTTTTAAAGCTTTTACTTTTGAATAGAGATGCATTTGAGGGTGTCTTTTGTTTTAGTTATTTTGTTATTTTTGTTAAGCTTTTACTTATGTATAGAATTTGAAGGGTAAGGCTTGTTACGGCTCCCCTGACTAGGTGTATATTTTTTGTTTATTAATTAAATTCACTTGTACCATCGAATTTAATATGTAAGTTTTGCTCAGCTGACTTTCAAATCATAGATCTGCTACATTGCTAGCCATGGCCACCGCCCCTCACTCTCTTTTCCTCTCGCACATAGACCTTCCTCACCATTTGGTTCGAAAGAATTGTATATTGATTTAGTAGATTATCTAACAATAATTATCTAAAAGGATACATGATTATCTCATAGAGATCGGAACTGGATTATCAATCCTCCAAAATAGACAAAGTAATTAACGTGTTGTCTGAGCTCATTCTTCCGAGCGTACTTTTTTTAACAGTCTCACTTTGCAATTCTCATCTCTTCTTCCCTACAATTACTTCATCATTTTTCTTCAAGCTATCCTCCTTGCGACTTCAAAAGAAAACTGAAGCTCTGCTCCTTCAATTATCCGGATCATCATTTCATGTTGAGAATGACTTGCTTTTAGTTGGTAAGATCTCAATCTTTGGAATTTTCATCATCAAGAAAAAATTGGCTGGTTTGGGTCATTGCTTGATCAGGAAAATCCATTGGAGATGTGAGATGCAGCGTACGCCATTACAAAAATATCATTATTATTACACATTAATTGTTAATACAAATCGTAATTGCAATTGTTTGTAGTGAAATTATATTTACTTTTCAATCTGAATGAAAATCGATATGCAAAACGAATAATTAGAAAGAAAAAAAAAATATTATTATTAATTTATTTATAAATAAAATAGCGTTACATATATAAAGACAACAATACATGATGAAATAAGACAAATTATTTGGTGCAATCAGTTGGCTTAAAGGACACGGTTTGCTTCTTTTTGTCATATCCCACCAAGAAGTCCATCTGAGACAAGTTCCCATAGATTGAAATACTTCTAGTAGGAGCAAAAGCAAAGCACACGGCCTCCTCACTAGCTCTAACAAAGGTGTGGGCGGCATCCAGCTTCACGTCGGCGCCTTTGAAATGCACGATGAGGGTGGGAGCTTTGAACTCCGCTTCAGATTCACTACTCTTGTAGCAAAGACTCAAAGGAACATTAGGGACATCCATGCGTTCCCTACTGATCGCTTTATCAACTTCAGCTTCCAAATTTGCGTAGAAATCGGATGGAAAGAAGGTCAATGTGGTGCCCGAATCGATAATAATGTTGCCCTCCCCGTTGGCGAAAGTTGAGGGTGGAAAAGCAAGTTTAGTGTCACCAACACTTATTGCTTCCACGGTTAAGAAGTAGAAGGTTTCAGGGTATAGGCCTTGGACAATGGGAGTGGACACAACTTCAGAGCCTGAAACCACAGCATTGGTACCAAAGTTCAACTTGCTTGTGGTTCTAGCTTGTGATTGAATTGAGACCAAGCAATGGGAAAATTTCCCATCTATAGAAGCACCCAATTGTGTAATTAGGGATTCATTACCACCTCCAAGACCAACTACGCCAGAACTTTTCTCATCAAAGGTCCCATTATTATCATGCCCACATCCAATTAGGGTTTTGGGGAATGATACTTTTCTGCCAGTAGTGGAACCTAGGGTTAGAGTTTCCTGGGCAAACTCTCCACGGCTGTGTGATCCATCACCATAACTGACTGAGTACCGGCAATTACTACTTGAGCAAGTTCCATTCAGGGAGACACACTGGTTTGAAGAGCAAGGTAGGGTTTTGTAAGTTGAGGATCCTTCGGGGTCAAAAAGAGGGTCTGTTTGTTGGTAACAACTAGGGCAAGGCTTGCATTGTGTCCAGATTAGATCACTGCCTGTGTCAGCAATGGCTTTGATAGGAAATGGCGGTGTTCCGATTGATGCTTCCATGAGATACTCACCCCGGTTCATGATGAGAGTGGCTTCAACTTGGTTAGGGCCATGCTGAGATAGTGAAGAAGCTGCTGGGCTGAAATGGTTGAGTCGGTTTATAGATCGGCCAAGGGCATTGGCCAAACGCTGGGAGGGTGTCAAAGAAGGGTTGTAGAAGGGGGATTTTGGTGAATCACGGTGAATGAGATCGACACTGAAGCCACCTTTAGCTGAGGCCAAAGAGAAACTAGAGGCACAAAGAAGAAAGAGCAAGGTTGTTGACAATGCAACCAAGGCACAAGAATGATAAGCTGCCATGGCTGAGAATGATTGTGAATTTGTGATTAGGACAGAGGAATTATGATGAGTATTTATAGGTAGAGAAGACCATGAGATTGATGGTTTCGGACAGTGAAGGTGGGATTTGCTCTTCCGGCAATTGATATCCCAATTTGATTAATTACATGATCATGTTTTGCCTAGATTGACGTTTGTTTCTTTTTTGCTTGGATATTTTGAGATATATATGAGAATACAACTTGCGGAAAACAGATTAATTTCCATTTTGTTTTCACCAATATATTTCATATATGGCATGTTTATCAATGGGAGAAGTCATGAATCGGGAAACTAATTAGCAAGATTTGTCCCAAAATTACCATCGAATTAATGGATAAGTCAATGAAAAAGTCAACGCCTTCAAAGATGCACAAATTGAAGCTATTTGTAAACGGAAAATACATATGGTACTTTTGTTTTGAAGATTATTTATGGTAGGTTTCGTATGACTCTTGAAAGAGGAAATAAATAAATAATTTAAATTTTAGATGAGTAAAAATTTGGTATACATGGAATATAATTAGCTAATTTAATTTTCTCCCTTGGGAGAATGTTAATGCAAATTTAAAGTTTTAACCCATGGTTAGCTTCTTCTTTTTTTTCTTTTTAAATAGGTTGTTTGATTTCAAGAGGGGGGTGAACAAAAGTTGACTCTCCTGGAAAAACAAAAATAAAAGTTGACTCAATTACCAGCTTTGCGTAACGGATCATGGTTTTGCATGGATTAGTCCCAAAGTATGATGAGATAAACGGATAAGTCAATGTAAAATTGTACCAATAAATGCTTGAGATTTGGTGGGATTGAATTGGAATATTTCAATTAAAATAGATAAGAATCCTGATTGTTGTTTGGTGCTTTAGATTGGACATATTAAAATGAACAACAATCCCACATATTGTATCTTATAAGTCCCACGTAGATATGTGAGACTCATAAGACCTGACTTGAACTCAACTCCAATCCAATTCAAACAGAATCTGATAAAAAAGTAAAATAAAATAAAATAAAAAATTTAAACCGGGCCAACCGAGGCCTTATAACTACCAGCCCTTGCATAATTAAAGACGAACTCACATTGTGGACTATATGGGCTACAATCCATGCAATTTTTTTCTTTTTAAAATAACATTTAGTTTTAACCCATAGCTAACCCAAATTTTAACCCAACCCACCCCTTAGTCTAACCCAAACCTAACGCATGGCACTACCGGGAACGCTAGCTAGCCAGAGAGAGCGAGAGAGCAGGACACCGAATAGAAGCAGCAAGTACACCTCCATCCACAGTGTAGGAGAGAGAACCCAAACCTAACGCATAGCACTGGCGGGAACGCTAGCTAGCCAGAGAGAGCGAGAGAGCAAGACACCGAATAGAAGCAGCAAGTACACCTCCGTCCACGGTGTAGGAGAGAGAGAGAGAGAGAGAGAGAGAGAGAGTGTGTGTGTGTGTGTGTGTGTGTGTGTGTGTGTGAGTGACTTATTGGTTCATATCAATATTTTCAAAGGCGAGGCATATAAGCGAGGCGTTTTTAGTAGCGTTATGCAAGGCGTAAGTCTTGAAGCATTGAGGTGTAAGCCTTTTTAACATTAATTTATTTTAATAAGAAAAATTTATGAATAATACAATACAATTAAATTGTACAACTAATTCTTACTCAACCATAACAATCTTTTAAATATAATCAAATATAAGTATTAATTGTCATTCAAAGCACAATAATCAATCCCAAAACATAAAATATTTATTCAACATCAAAACAAAAACATAATTCACTCATCCCACTCCTCAACACTAATATCATTCAAACTAGCATCACTATCATATTGATCAACTATATCAATATGAAAAGGATATTTCCCGCTATCAAATGTTTGATCACAAAATGCGCATATCAAGTATTTTTCCCCCTCTATTTCTTTTGCATACTTCCACGCAGGATCTTTTTTATTCATATCTATAAAACAACACCATTAATATTTCTAAGATACAAGTATGATGCATGTACGTCAAATTTCTACTATATCACATAAACAAATAAGATAACTAGTATATTTTTAAAAAAATTGAAAAAAAATTATACGGAACTTGAAATTATAGCTGCGAAAAATTAGAGAGAAAAATAAAATGACTTACTTGCAGTTGAAAGGTGAAGAGAATTCTTGAAATTGATGGAGATTATCTGGTAAGGGTAGAAATTAGGGTTGTACATGTACTATACAATATATATATATATATACATATATAAGTTCATGTGTTAATATATTAATTTAGGGAAAAAAAAAAGGGGTAAGTAGAAATATAACACCCCGACTCCAAGTAAATTTCCAATTTAAAGTATTTAATCTAATTAAATGTGAATTTACGAAATTACCCTTGGGGCAGGGTAGTTTGGTCATTTTCTTATCCGAAAGGATTTTGGGACCACGGGTGGTTTGCTTGCGTAGGTGGTTTTGAGATGAATTCGTAGACAGGCGGTAGGCTTGAATCGGAGTTATAACGAAATTTTGACGATCAAATTACCTTCGGTGGCAAAACTGTAAATAATTCGAAAAGGGTATTAGTAAAAATCGGAATCGTCAATTTCACTTCATTTTTTCTCTCTCTTTCTCCCCACGTGCTTTCTCTCTCTCTCTCTGTTACTTTATTCGTTCACCGAGACGGAACTCACCTCCCGCCGCCACATCCGCCACCCCAGCTCTTGAGGACCGGTCCGTTCGACTCGTAGTGAAGTCCGGACTGAACCACCCGATTTCCCAGCCGGAAATCTCGAGATTAGTCGACAGATCGATGGTTCGAACGGATCAATCCGGCATTGCGCCGCCGCTTCGCCGCCCATTTCGGTGAGGGTTCTTCCTCTTTTCCTCGTTCTAGTGATCGCTGTTGCATAGGATTTGATCAATTCGTAGCATAAAATCCTATTTGAGAAGCTATGTTTTGGCTGGTTTTCAATTCGAAATTCCGGCCAGCTCTTAGTAGATTTGGGCTTGGTCGTAGTTCAATGAAATGCTCTCCTAGTTGAGTAGGACCTGTCGCCGGGAGGGTGACTTGTGGTTTGGAGATTTTCCGTCGCCGGAATTTCTTTGCACACCTGCTTGCTGCCAGCGCGTGTGGCGGCGCGTGGGCAAGTGTGGTGGAGCTGTAAATTATTCCAGTGTGATCCTTAGGTTGTCATGAGCGTGTAGGATTTCGCGGATCTCGATTCCGAGGTCGTTTGACTATCAAACGGATTATCGCATATTGTGCGTTATCCGGGTTCGATATGTTCCGACCGTTGGATTGTTTTCAAATTGAAGTATGTTACTCTAGACACCCTTAGGATTGTGTAGGATTCGACGGACCGTAAAACGGAGGTCGTGGGTCCCGTGGGACCGGTTGACCCGAATTGGAAAGTTTGACCGTCGGTTGACCGAGTGTCTTCCGAGGCTGTTTCATCGTGCGAATTGGGTAGTTGGACCCTAGAACACCTCTTTCCTCGTACTCACTGGAAACCCAGGAAGCTAGAGTTTTATTTTAAAGTTCTGTTTGAGCGCTTGATGTTAATCGCATTGTCGATTCAATCGGTACTCGACCCGTATCTGCAGGACCCTCTCAGGGTCAAACTGTGTGGGACTACTTGTGAGTGGACTTTTCTTTCAAAACTTTAGTATGACTTTATTCATGGAAAATATGGCATATTGCTTTATTTTGTTTATTGAATATGGTATATATTCGAATGTGAAATTCGTGGTTTTCATAAAGTTTTGATAATATGTTTGGGTTTTGAGAATATATAGACATATGGTTATGTGTGGGGTACTTGGGAGGTTAATATGAGTTTATGTAAAGGTGTGATTATTGATATGTTTGTTTGGAGTGCTTTAAGCACTATCCTATGTACCTCCCCGGATCTGAAACTTGATTACTAATACTGGACACACTTGGAATTATTTGAGTTCAGGACATCCTTGAGGGGATGTTGCTGTGGACCCTGGATTTGGGGTAGTCTGCATGCGCATAGGACTGGTATTTCAGCGTACAAGCTTTGACCTGTGTCGGCTGTACGTGCTGGCTGAGAGTTAGTTCCCCAGTTGGACGGCTCGTTCCCTAGACACATGGTGAATTGAGGAATGGCTTTGCCATGTGGACTAGTCAAACAATCCCCTGGTTGGATCGTTTCCCCGATACAACTAAATTTTGGTTATAATTATATATTATTATTATTATATTTTATATTACTATTATATATATATATATATATGAATATACTGTTGTTCTTATTTCTCGGTAAGGATACTTCCTTGCCGGTATTCATTGGTACGTTTTGAGAGTTTAATCTCTCGGGACTCTTCAGTTTTGAGTGGTGGGTTTGTGAAGTGTGATTCACATGATTTTGGATTTGGTGTCCGGTATTATTTTTTTAGTATATGTTTATATACTGCTTATGACGGTTTTAATATGCATATGGATTCATTGCATGTTTTTATAAAGGTGGGGTTATATTACTTTGATTTAATTGAACTGAACTTAATTTTCGTCCACTCACAAATTTATGTTTTGCGCTGACCCAGTAGCAATGAGCTCCACAATGAGCCGGACCGGTGCTCGAAACTTGAGTCTTCGTAGGGACTCCTTCACATTTTCCTTTTAGTTAAACTGTACTTCTGTTGTTTTTGAATTTCTTAGATATGCTCTGACGCCCCGAGGGTATAAATCGTGAGGCCGGAGGCCTTTGTTGTAAATTGTTTTATTGCTTGTAAAGCATGCTGCCAGTTGGTTGTTTATAACTGTAATTATGAACATGTTGAAGTTTGGGAATGTTCATTTTACAGGGGAGACTCTGTCAAATTTTTGGTAGAAAGTCTCGGTCTTTAGTAAGTGGGCCCGGCATCGGGGTGATGTCGGAATTTAGGCGGGGTCCGTCCCGGTTTTCGAGGAGATTCGTGGCGGGTCTTGTCAAGAAAAGCTACAACCGGCTGGAGTTAGAAAAGGCAAGAAAGATATTAATTCTTCTTGCCTTAAGTTTATTACAATAAAGGTAAGGAAAAAAAAAACAGAAACTTGCATGTGTTTTTTTCAACACATTCCAAGTGACACTACAACAAAATGTTGCTTTTGCAACGATTTTGTCAACGAGGAATTATATTTCCTTGTAGAAGTAGCCTTTCAGTGAGGAAAATGTTAAATTCTTGCAAAAGGTGACTTGAATTTCGTTTTCAAATTGGACCAAGCTATAGTGACGACATGTTGGATGCAGCGACAAACAATGTGGACGCGGTAGATTGTCACAGCAACGAACTATTGTTTTCCTCGCGGAAAGTGTAGCGGGAATTTTTGACAATTCCCTCCAAACCTATAGCGACAAACATTATATAATCCTCGCAATAGAAGCCTTTTAACGAGGAATTAATTTCCTCGCAGTATGTCCCCGAAAATATTTTCACCATTTATTAACGAGGAAATAGTGTTTTCCTCGCGGAAAGTGCAGTGGGAATTTTTGACAATTCCCTCCAAACCTATAGCAACAAACATTATATAATCCTCACAATATAATCCTTTTAAAGAGGAATTACTTTTCTCACTGTACATCTTCCAAAAAATTTCACTGTTTATTAACAAGGAAATAATTTTTTCCTCACAAAAAGTGTTGTGAGAATTTTTGACAATTCCCTCCAAATCTATAGCTACCAACAATATATAATCCTCGCAATAGAAGCATTTTAGTGAGGAATTAATTTCCTTGCAATATGTCTCCCACATTATTTTCACAATTTATTAAGGAGGAAATAGTTTTTTCCTCAATGAAAGTGTTAGCGGGAATTTTTGACATTTCCCTCCTAACCTATAGCGACAAACAATATATAATCCTCTCAATAGAAGCTTTTTAACGAGGAATTAATTTCCTTGCAATTTGTCTCCCACATTATTTTTCACTTTTTTAAAGTACCACAATTTTTGGGCAAAATTAAAATAGGATTGTTATAAATAAATAAATAAAAACGTTTAAATTTTGTTATTACTTTTTTTAAATTCAAAATTAGATTTTTAGAGATTTAGGGTGAAAATAATGTCACAATGACTTAATGGGATTCTATCTTGTATTTTTCTGATTTTTAATTTATTTATTGTGGATTTTAGAAGTTAAATCATAGGGAAATAATATGAAATAGATGAGATTGACACATGTCAGCTTCTTAAGGTATCTCCGTCAGCTTTCAGAAATTTGGCCCAATCAGATTATGACATGTGTCCCTCTCTTGTTATTTTTTGTTTTTATCTTAAACAATGCATAACAAATTAAATAAAAATCACAAAAATACATTGAAAATTGCTACGAACTCCTTTTCTCGATTTGTTTTGCCAAAAAAAAGGACCGTTGGATTTCTGGAAAAAACCATCGGAGCGTCCCTGTTGCGACACGTGGCACATGCCCGTTGGATTCACACCGTGATGTCGCATTGATGTCACAACCCTCGGGCTGAAGCTGGGCGGAAGTTGCCCTTGGGCCCGGTAAGTGGGACCCAGCTGTTGCGGGCTTCTTCTCTCACGCCGAGGCTATTTAGGCTTGGTCGGGGGGCCTTTTGCCCGGTTTTGTGTTTACGATGGAGATGCTCTTACGAAATAGTCATCGATTAGAGCATCTCCACTCACAATGGCTAAGTCTTGGGTAAGGGCAAGCAAGGGCTGCCATTATTCATGTGAATAGTGTCAGCCTTGCCATTTGTGATTCCACTCATGAGGGCTAAGTCTAGGGCAAGTCTAAGGCAAATACTATTCATTGTACTTTATTTCCTATATTTTTTATACTTTAAACCATTAATTTTGATAAGCTTTTTAGATTATATTTTCGGTTGTCACGTGTCACTATTTATTATAAAATTTTCACTTAAAATTTAAGATAACATTTTTCTGATAAAATTTTCAGTTACCATGTGTCCATATTTATTATAAAATTCACATCTCACTCATCATACAATTTAAATACCTACTCACTCATCATGCAATTGAAATATTCTTGGTCCTCATAGTCTGACACAATGGAATACAATGACAACTCCATCATTGGCGGAGGCGATTCCACTGGATCACGACTTGGGGGAGTATTTTCCTTCGGAGGACGTAATAGTGCCATTATTTCGACACGGAACGCACCACTGGAACTGATATGCGGGTATTGTTCACTTGAGGAGTCATATGTAATGGTTTTCCTCTTTTTTGTTTTGCCTTGACTAATCTATTAAAAAAAAGAAATTGGAAATGCAAGAAATATATATATAAAATAAAATGGAAATTTTAATTTTTTTTTACCTCGTTGCCAAGATTTTGACCTCTTCGAACATTTGTCCACGACTCTCCGGCTTCGATGGAAGATGACATTTGTATATTTGCACAAATGAAATTTTGTAGTAGAAAATTTGGTGTGGAAAATGAAAAATATTGGAAGGAAATGAGTTTGTGTGAAGATTTGGTGTGGAAAGTGAATAAAATTGTTAGGTATTTATAGGGAAAAAATCCAGAATTTTTTGGTATTTTTTTTTATAAAAAAATTTGAATTTTTTTCGATTCTTTTGCAATTTTTAAGCCAAAAAATCAAGGCCGTCGATTTCTAGAAAAAATTGCATCGGAGCGTCCAGAAGTGCCACGTGGCATATTCCCGTTAGGGCTGTCTGAGCGAAAATTAATTTTTAACTGTTGCGCGTGAAATTCTTGCGCCACGGTAAAAAAATTATATTATTGTGACCGTCGACGCCACCCTCAAGCCAAGTGAAACTTGCCCTTGGGCCTACCTTAGTGGTGGGACCCAACTCTTGCTCGCTTCTTCTCTCACTGAGGGCGCTTGGGCTCGCGTGGGGCCTTTCCTTGGTTTGGGTCTGGCGCTGGAGATGCTCTTGTGGAGATCTAAAATCATAATTCCACATATTTTAATATGGGAGATCATTGAATCAAAGAAACAATAGTGTATTGGATAAAATGTTTTGATTTGTCTATGAAGAAAGTTAAGTTTTTATTATTGCTTTGTATTTTTATAATTTATAATTATATTTTTGGAGCTTTAAAGAGAAGAGAATATCACAAGGAGTTTATAGGAATTATCTGTGTATTTTTGGGATTATTTATTTATTTATTATGTCATTTTCTTGTAATTTATTGTGTTATAGAAGTAAACAACTCATAAGAAATTAAATCAAAATCAGAAAATTAAATCAAAATCAGAAAAATACACCAAAAATTACTACATACTCCTTAAAATATAAGATTCAATTATGGAGATCTAAATTCATGATTCCAAATATTTGAGTTAATGATAATCAATGGATCAAATAAACAAGATTATAAGGTGGTATAATGTTTTGATTTGTCTATAAATAAAATTGGGTTTTTGTTATTACTTTATATTTTTATGATTCAAAATTAGATTTTGGGAGTTGTAAGGTGAATAAAATGTCACAAGGAGTTCTTAGAAATTTTTGGTGTATTTTTCTGATTTGCAATTTATTTATTATGAATTTTAGAAGTTAAATTGTAAGGAAATAATAAGAAATATAAACTATTTGACATGTGTTAGCTTTTTAAAGGCTCTCTGTCAGTATTTATGACATGTGGCCGTAGAACGTGGTGACATGTGTTCTTTTCTTGTTATTTATTATTTTTATCTTAAACAATTCATAAAAATGAAAATTTAAAAAATTGTTATTTATTATTTTTATCTTAAAGAATTCATAAAATTAATTTCGCGTGAGCGCCTTTTTTTCACAAAATTTTCATTTCGCGGTTTTATTCCTTCGAAATTGCTCTCTCTCTCTCTCTCTCTCTCTCTCTCTTCCCTAACCAAACCACAAACCCTCTCTCTCTCTTTCGCCCTCTCTGACCCCAAATTCTCTTCCTCTCTCTCCAACCCAAACCCTCCATCGTTGAAAACCTAAGGTCCCCTCTACTTTCAATTTCATAATCGGCATTTCCACGTCTGTGCTACCATCGACAACGGCCTCCCTCTATCACCGTGTCTCCCTCTGCGTGTCTCTCTCACCATCTCCGTCTCCCTCTCACGGTCTCACCAGTCACCACCGCCGCCCCCCTCTCGCATCCGCTGTCTGTATCAAGGTATCATCTCCCTTTTTCCTTTGCTCTTTCAATTTCTATATTTATTTGTGGTATTGGATTTTTATTTTTGATTTCAGATTTGATTGGAGGTGTTGAAATTGCATTGTGGTGTTGGATTTGTGATTTTGTAAGTGTATTGCTGTTAGATTCGTTCCTTTGGAAGAGCCTCTGAAGTTTCTCTTCAGAAGACTAGCAAGATGTTTAATTTACTTTCTTTCTAATACAGCATAAGTCATGTAAGATTATTACAAAAAAGGGATTGACAGATTGACAGACCCAATACAAGATTTCTGGTTTTGTTTATGTTAATTCATGTAAGATTATGAATGTTTTTGAATATGCATGGTACAGGGGAACATTTGTGTTGGATTTCAAAAGGAGGATTAAGACATTGAAGCCACCTGCTTTTTCAAGGATTTTTGTGATGTTGGTTGGGCCTGCAGGTGCAGGGGCATCAGCTGGTGGTGCTGGAACTGCTGGCCCTGCAGCAGGAGCTTGGGCTAAGATTTTGGTGCAATGGGAAAGGAAAATGAGTAGAAGTGTGAGTGAGAGAAGAGGCTGATTCTGAAGCTTAATTATCAAGCTTTTGAGTGTGGTGGGTTTTGGCTTCTTAATTTGCTTGAAAACAAGTAATGCCAATGCAGGAGTGGTGCTTGCACAAGGTGTTTGATATTTTATGCAAGTGTTTTATATGAGTTTTGGGGGATTTGAGAGGGTTTTTATAAGTGGTGGGAGATGAGCGATTTAGGTGAGGAGGGTTATAATTATTTGATCAGTTATACAACCTTCGCAGTTAGCATGTCTGTCTTTGTTGGGAAGGTGAGAGAGAGGAAATGAATATATACTGAGATTGTGGTGTTAGAGCTACCAGTTTGCTTTCATCTAATCATTTGGTGTTTAGGATTTGCCTAGTTAGATTGTGGCTTTAGAACTACTAGTTAATTTGCTTTTATCTAATCATTTGGGGTTCAGGACTTACCTCCAAAAAGGCCTAAGGCTTGTTTTGTTTCTAGATGGTTTTCTTTGAGTTAATCAAATAGAAGAATTTACTTTTCTAGATGGTTTTCTTTGTTTTAGGTAATTTGAGATGGTGATGCTTCGATGCAATTATCAAGGATCTATTTTGATTAACAGACCCAAAAAGGGTGGTGTTGAAATTGCATTGTGGTGTTGGATTTGTATAATTGAAGTAAAAAGTTAGAAGTTGGAAGTTGGTCATGTGGGTGTGTATTCATTTCAAGGTTCCTTTGCTTTTGTCTGTGAGCTTATGTTTTTTTTTTTTTGGTTATTATTATTGATTTTTTTGCCAATGTTGCTTATTGAGTTCTCTTTATAGTTTAGATATAAGCTAGCTGCAGAGTTGTCTGTATATTTTATATATAAGCTAGCTGCAGGGTCGTCGTCCCATGGATTAACGTGTCGGTTTAGCAATTATTTTTCTTTCCCTTAGTATTGGTGTCTAAGTGTAGTACCACTTATTTGGTGCTTCCTGTGATGTCTTATTAAGCTAGCCTTTTAAAATTGAATGAATCAGATCTAACAAGCACCCATTTCCCCATCTCCTTCCACTTCATTCAATTGAGGTCTGTTTCTCAGTTTTTTTTTTTTTTTACTTTTGTGCAATTGAATTGGTGAGTGTGCTTATATTTTTGAATGGTTTTTCAGGTAAGTGTTGGAACTGGTTGTGCAGGAATGGTTTTTCAGTTAAAATCTTTTATTGAGTTCTATTTCAATTATGTATAATCTCAAGCATGTCTTTTATTGGGTTCTCTTTCCTTTTTTTTTCTTTCCCGTTTTACTGAAAAGGAGCCAAAGTATGTCTTTTATTTCCATTTGTAAATTATTGTTTGGTTAATGTAATGCATGTGTTGTAGCAGGATTCTACCAAGTATTGAAGCAGCCGACCGCCTCGGGCCGACGCAAAAATACTGGTTCATATTAGGACGCTACTTGCTATTGTCGGAAACTGAGGCTGGTAATTTTTTTCAATTATGCTTGAATTTGTTGATATTTAACATTGCATTCTTTCCCCAAAATCTGTGACTTTAATCTGTGCATACTTGATTTTGGAATATAATTTAGAAGACAACCCAAATGTTCTACCTCAGCCGAATTGAGCACACTCTGCGTCTGCCTCCTCATCTGCTTAGCCTTCGTCTAGAAGATGCAGTTAGGGGAGAGCTTGAGAAGCTTTTCTTAGATAAGGTTTGTGAGCTGATACATATTTTGAATTTTGCCCTTTGTTTCTTATTCACAATGTTTTTACTTTGATTCACTGTGATGTTGTTCCTTGTAGGTTATCGCCAACTTGGGACTTTGCATTTCTGTGCATAGTATCCAATCCATTAAGGATGGCTTTATCTTACCTAATGATGGTCATCCCACTTTTAGGGTATATATTTGTTTACCTTACTCTTCTCAATTTTATGACTATAAAGTGCTTTTGGTAAATTCTGTTTTGTTCAAATTTAGGTTCTTTTAGTTCGTATAAGTGGAGTCAGCTTGCTTGCTTCAATCCATTTTCTTATTCTTATTCATATTCTTTCCAATTTTAAATTGTAAGATACCTCAATTTATTTCCGGTTAAACTGCTCGGTGCACAAGAACCGCCAATCTAAATACTTAGTATCGTTGATATAGATTATTAGGCCTTTAGCTTAATATGTAATAGACACTGATCTTCTCTATATCCAAATTTTGTTTGTTGATTGGTGATAATGGTGTGCTTAAGTAGGCTTGTTTTGGTCAGGTAATTTCGCTTGTTTGTGGATTGTTTTTGTTGGTTTTTTGTCTTTGGTTACAGAAGAAAATTGGGAAACTTTGGTGTTTTAGCTGATGGATGGTAAAGATTTAATGGTTTCAGAGAGGGTATTGGGTCGCATTAGGGGTTAATGATTGGTTTAGTTTTGTAATAACTATAATTGTTCTTTTAGGTATGTAGTGGAATAAATTTTATTGGAGCTGCTTTGGATTATAATAAAGTTGTGGATTTGCATTTGTAACATGTTTCACTCAAAAAGTTTTGAGGGAGAATGGAACGGCTTTTAGAGCATACTTGTTTAGTTTTCAATGCACTGGCATTAAGCGTCAATCTGTAAGCGCATCCACAATCATGCTCTCTATTTTTTAGTTAAAATTTAGCTTAAAACACTATAAAGCTATTTTATGAGCTCTATAAAAAATTTCAACTCCAACCGTACTCCCTAATTTAAAGATTCATAAATGCTTTTAATAATTTTTAATTCAATTTTTGATTAAAGTATGGACACAAAAGCAACAACAAAAAATAGTTGGCATTAAATAAATGGTTAAAATACTATTAAATTAATTAAGCATTAAATTATAAGGAGCCACTAGGAGTCCTTTCTCTCTTCTCAGATTTAGGAGCTCCTAGAGATCTCTCTATTTTAGGACGTGGATAGGGAGCATGGTTGGAGTTGTATTTTTCCAATTGCTCCCTAAAATTTGTCTAAGGAGGTGGTTTAGGGAGTCCTTTGTGGATGCTCTAACTTATAATTCTTAAATTTGGTGATTGCATCTATTTTGATGATTAGTCTTCCATTGTGGTCTAGTGGTTTTGTACAGGTCTTGATTGAAAGGTTGGCATTTTTTACTCTATCTCTTATCAGGATTTGATGGGTTTTAATCAAATTTGTCATGTTTGATAAAATACTTCTCTGTAAGGAATGCTTTGAACTACTGGATTTTGATTTTTTGACTGACTTTGAGTTATGTAATATTTTGTTGTATGAAAACACAAATGAGTTTTGTTTGGTTGTATGAGTCGAAGAGTTTTCAACCTAAAATGATTTTGAAACAAGGAAGCATATCATTGTTCTTTGTGCACCGGCTGCAGAAGATTGATATCTTTTATGTGTAATTAGAATTCATCACCTAAATTCATTACTTGTAAGTCAGTGCCTGCCTGCTAGCTAGCCATTCATTACTTGTTAAATTGACTATTTAATGGCTGATTGTTAGCTTAAATTGGAGCTGCTGATTAGCGGAGAATTCATTCCCTGGATCCTACATAAATTAATATACTCTACCTTCATTTGATATGACAATATGTAATATACAATGATCCTCTTCTCTATATCCTAATTTTGTTTGTTTGGTTTTTCTGAAACATGGAATCAGAGCAACAAGCTCTTGAGATCTAACCCCACTGCTACCCTTACCCTAGAAATAAGGAACAAAGAAAGAAATGGACAGCTTCTTCTCTTTTTCCCATTACTATGACATAGGTTCCTTTATATCTTTTTGCTTGGATTTCTTCTCGGTTCTCAGCTTGATTTACTTCATTCCTTGTGGGTGACAAAACTGACAACTAAGGCCTGTCTTCTCTATGAAATTGAAGTTGCTAATTACCTTGAGAGTGAGTATCACTGTTATAGGCTGATTATTTGTTGTTTACACTTAATGGGTGACTCTTAGGCATTTAGACTAAATTCAGATATTCAGCTTAAATTAATGTCTGATTCAGAGATGATTACCAGAGAAATTAATGTCAGAATACTCCTTTCATTTGAGTATGCACTATGCAATGTTCTTCTTCTTCCTTTCTAAAGTTTCTTGTTTTATTTCCCCCCTTTTTCAACACTTGGCAGGTGGAGTTCACACTGATTATGTTTCGTCCATTTGTGGGAGAGATAATTGTTGCAAAACTTAAAGAATCTACTGCAAATGGTTTACGTTGTATGTATTCTACTGGGATGAACTGAGTGTAGCTTAATTCTATGTCTCAGTTAGTTTTTCCTTCTTAGTTTCTCTTTGGTGCAAGCAATTCTCACTCTATGCATTGATGGACTCCTCTTTGATAAGGAAGCATGTCTATGTCTTACCCATAGTCTGATTTTGAATCTTTAAATGGCAGTGTCCCTCGAATTTTTTGATGATATTTATGTACCTGTTCATCTTTTGCCTGTTCCATCCCATTCTGTGCCTGACCCAGGAAAGAGGTGACCATCCCTTCCATGTCTGGTTGATATAAGTACAAATAGAGTGTTAAATTTATAATCCTGCATGAATTCTTGTATATTGATATATTTTTAAGCACCCTTTAATTTGTAGTTTATAATATTTGCTGAGGATTACAGGGATAGAGTCATGTGGATATGGAAGTTTCCTGATTCAGATGAAGAACTTGTTATTGATGGGATAGACCAGGTTCATATTGTTGTGGTTTGATTTATCCATACGTACTCAAATTTCTGGTGCCCTAGTGTATGCTAACTTTTAGTTCCAAATGGCAGATAAAATTCCAAGTTCACAGTGTGAACTTTCCTCCAATTCCAATTGAGCAGCCAGAAGACTCAAAACCATTTGCCCCTATGGTGGTTACAGTAAGTTTATGCTTTGAATCTTATCATACGACTGGTGGTTGCATCTAGCTGTAGCATCACCTGATCTCTAGTTCTCTGCAATTCTCCTAAGGCAATGAATTATTGCAAAATGCTGCTTTGTGAAACTTCTGTTCCCTTTAAAATCTGTGCTAATTCCTTTATGTAGGGTAACACTAATTCTTTTGTTACATCTTTGTTCAAATTAAATGAGGGATCTCTTTTGGCAAGTAGATTTCCAATGAATTCTATGAGCCTCCAATTGAGTTTCCTATTTTGCAGGGTTCAATTGATTTTGATGGTTTGGGCCCTGTTTCGTGGTGGGTGGATGCAGAAGATAAAGATGAAGAACCTGAAGATCCTTAAGCTGACAGACCTTCAGCAAAGGGGAGCTATATCATGTTTCTCATGAATGTGTTTGAAGGCATGAATACAATTTGATTTGAGCTTGTAACTTCTTCATTTTAGGTTATACATAAACTATTGTAGTTCAAATTAGCATGATGGGAAGGTGGACAAACTTTAGTGGTGTAGGGGGTAAGACAATATTTGTATGAATTCCATTGTGAATCAGCTTAGCTTGAGCCTTGAGGATTAGTGGTTTTGACCTGCTGCCTCATTTGCAATATCTTGGGGAAACTGCTACTTGCACATATCTAAATGTAATTCTAGCTTCAAAGTGTTTCCTTTGAGTGTAGAATTGTGAAAGCACTTGATAGGATAAATGGACTTGTTTTTTTATTTATTCTTTTTGTAATTAAATGAATGTATTAACAAAAAGGAGGGCAAATCCTACCAATAGAAGACAATCCCAAGCTAACAATACAACAAACCCTAACAGCAATTAGCTCATAGGGATCTTCCAATCTGCAACAAGATAGGAGTTAGCAGGTGAGGTTTTAAACACTCTATGGAGCACAGCCTACCCAATAGAATTCTGCAATTACTGAAAATCCTACAATTTGAGTGTTACAGCAAGGGGGCAAGAAGCGTTTCTGAAAATCCTACAATTTATTTCCTTCCAAATGTAGTAAACAAAGGCAGCAAACAGAAGTCTAATTGTGCTTATTCAGTACGTAATCTCTCTTGCACATCAAGATTGCTATATATTACATTGTTTGATTCGCATCAGCAATCAAAACGATTTCTGTAGAATTTGTTACTGTTGATGCACTTGTGGTACTTGAATTGTCCCCAGGAGCCACTTCTGGCATTTGTTGTGGATACAAAAAAGGCTTTGGAGGCATTTCAAGGCACTCAATTTCTCCTTCAAGCATCTCGACTGCTTTATTCATAGACGGACGGTCACTAGGCTTCATTTGTATGCACCACAATGCCACAATGATCATCTTCTTTATGATCTTCTCTTCCTCCTCTGTGGCGTCTTCAACTTTTATGTCCTTTCCATCACTCAATTGGTCAAAAACCCATGTTGGAAAGTATATTTGGCTTGACTTCTCTATGGTAGCATTTAAATTCTTTCTTCTGCCAGCCATTTCCATCAACAGCATTCCGAAACTATAGACATCAGCTTTGTATGAAATACCTCCAATGTTTTTATAGAATAACTCTGGTGCTATGTATCCAATAGTTCCTCTTGCTGCCGTCAAAGATACAATGCTATTATCAAGCGGGCATAGCCTTGCTAATCCAAAATCAGACACCTTGGGAAGAAAATTCTCGTCAAGAAGAATGTTATGAGGTTTGATGTCAAAGTGCAGAATTTGCATGTCACATCCTCTGTGCAAATATTCAATACCACGAGCCACTCCAACAGCAATTTCAAACATTTTCTCACAATTCAAAGAGATAACTCCTTGTTGAGAAAATAAGTATTTATCGAGAGATCCATTAGGCATGAAGTCGTATACGAGAGCACGCTTTGAACCCTCAACACAGAAGCCAATGAGTCGCACCACGTTGACATGGTGAATCCTTCCAATGGTAGCAACTTCATTGATGAAGTCTTGCCCATTAGCTTTGGACTTACCCAACATCTTGATGGCTACCAGGCGACCGCTACGAAGCTTTGCCTTGTACACCGAGCCATAGCCTCCTTCACCCAATTTTTCCTTGAAACCTTTGGCCATCTTTTTTATGTTTGAGTAAGAGTACCTTACTGGCACGAGCTCATTGTTCTGCAAAAAGTCTTCTATATTGTGATGCACTGACAAATGCCTCCTTCTCCATTTGTATATTATTAATGCAGTTGCACAGGGAAAGCCAAACACATATAAGACTGTGTGCAATATTCCTGCGCAGTTCACAAAAAGTGGACTCAATAGAGACATTAATTGATTGCTACAATACTATCGCATTTTCCTTAGTACAACATTTTTCATTAGTGAAGGGCCCGGGCGTCTGGTAGCCTTCTCGTGTTTAGTTTTTAGTTGTTGCTTTTAATCAGTTTTCTTTTTGTGCAACATTTCATTCCATTTTCTCCCTCTCCTCCTTTCTTTCTCATTTTGTCTCTCTATCTCTTCAGCTAAAACTGCAAATTGCTACACAGTAACTGATTTCAAGTAGTTCACATTACCTAGGTAAGAGATTACACAGGTTAATGGAAGCAGATAAAGGGGGACATTCCTGTAGCACTTGTGGGTGAGCGCATAGAAATGCACCTGGAATACCCATTCTGAAACACAAGTGAAAAACTCGATCATAAATTCATAATTCAATTAAGTATACTTTGATGAAATTAATGCTACTTTGAATTATATGTATGTTGGATTAGAGAGTCAGCTACTTTGCCTGCTGTATAGTATATGTCCTCTAAGATCTCCAACAGTATCTCCCTTATTTTTCCTGCATTGCAAAAGAAAATAAGATTCATATTTTGCATACAAAAAGATCATAATACATTATTAGAAATCAATATGTCATAGCCTCCCGTAGTTGATAAAAACTCTCTTCCTACTTCTTTGATCAGTATCTCTAACTCTAACATAATATATCTATAGTAGATGACTGTAATATATCAATCTCTACACATGAAAACAGCGTGAAATGTTATTTGACAACAAAATCTTGTCAATGTGTAAAGTTTCACATCCATCACATTCTTATCTTTCTCACGGGATTAACCAAGGATAGAGACATGCTCTGATACCATGTTAATGTGAAATAATTCGGTAATGATTCTGTGTCTATTGAAAAGGGCAAAGCTCGATATACAAGACAATGAAACTAAGAATGGTAACCTATACAAGTCAAGCGAGAAATTTGACGACTAAGGAAATTTACCAAATATGAAGAATTAAAGTTAAATGGGTGGGTTCTACCATTACTTGGTTCGAGGAACCTCCAGACTTTATTAGTGATCTCTTAGTTGAGGAATGTAACATGTAATTTTTCTACGGGCATGATCTTAGGGGGACATGGGGTACTCTATCGGTGGCTAGGTTCCTACCCCCGCTTTGCGGTTGAGTGGGTAAGACTACTAAGTTAGTCGGATGACTCGATGATCGAGCCTGTATGTGTAGATAAACTTGCCTAATTCCAAACGACATTGTCCGATTTTTGTGGCACTGTTACTTATTCCCTGTATCAAGCAATAATACTATCGCTCTTTTCTATAAAATAACAAAAAATGAAAAAACAGTAGTCAAATGAATAAATAAGGCTTGGTGGGAGGTGAAGAAGATATTTAACAGCGCTGCATATTACTGACATCATCTGGAGGATCGAGAACAAATATGTTGACTCTAGCTAGCGTTATTGAATAAGTGAAATCATTAACAGATGCACTATAGTACCTTTTATTGGAGGGCACTTGGTTTTACTCACGTTGTCGAGCGTGCAGTTCTCCTTACCCATTCTACATAAGTTACATGCAGCGTTAAACCATGAGAGCTCAAAGCCGCTCGCTATTTCATTATATATACCTTCACAGGACAAGTTCCGGTGCAGATCTGTAGATGTTGAAGGTGACACCACAACCATTTGTGTTATTCTGCAGGACTCCCCCAAATCGAATGAACTTATGTTGCCAATCATGACATAAGAAAACATTCTTAAAGTACTGGACAAAGAAGAATTGGCAGAATTGTTGATACATGGAGCTGTATCAACAAGGCGAGGAGAATGCGTTGGATTTGCACAGCTGATAAAAATTATAGGCACTTCACGTATCGCTAGACTATACAGTCGGAGTTCTTGAATATCTTTTTCGCTATTATAAGAAAAAGATGAAAAAGGATCTCCATAACCACTAAGGTTGTAGGAGGTTAAAGAGTAAAGTGGGTTGGAGAAGTAGTTGTCTTTCTTCTGAACACCAGCATCCACAACTCGGATTGTCCAGTCACTGTAATTGATCGCCTTTACGTAATACGTTCCCGAATACAAGCACATTACTGTAACATTTTCCCAACCACAATACAGCTCAAATTTGTTGTGCATGTAGCCACAATTTTGAAGGCTTCCCTTTAATTGAAATGGATACGTTATGTTGATATTGCCACAAAGGGTGGATGTTTGGAAACAGAAGGAAGAAGGAACAAGGAGAAGGAGAAGGGCTATGTGTGCAGCATATAGAAGACTTCCTCTGGACATAGTGAGAGAGAATATTAGGAGGAAGGGAAGAGGCATTCAATCCAATAGGAATTTATCGAAATTAAGGAAGAGGGCATATTAATTAGACAACTTAGGTTCCGTGTCTATGGCAAATAAGAAAGGAGTGACTTCAGAAAGTGCTGCCACTCAACCTTGCTCAACAATAAAACACTGCGTTTCTCCAAAGGACTGAGTGCTGCCAATCAACTCTGCTTTCCCACTTTGTCAATGCTGCAGGGATTACGCGTCCCATTGTCGGCTACTATGCTGGAGACTCATTCTGTCGTACTCATCAAATTTAATGATATTTGCTTGTCAAAGTTAGGCCGCGAATTAGTTTAGGCCGCGAATTAGTTAAGAGTGGTGATTTCCCCACTCCTTTTTCTTCTATTTTATCCACTTACACTTTTTTATAACTAAAAAAGGAGTGTAAGTGGATAAAATAGGAGTGGGGAAATCATTGCCCTTAGTTAATTACCAAACTATATATAATGAATACATCAACGATTAAATATTATTGAATATTAAATAAGTAGAAAGAAGACCAAGACCAAGACCTGGGTCTGCAGTCAACATATATTTAAGATTTTTTTTTTCCTAACTTGTATTGCTCTGTTTTTTCTACATTCACACTTGACCAGCATGTGCTCTCTGATTGACATATATGAGTGAACACCAATGTGACACAGTATCACCTGCTTAAATTACACTGGACCACATTATCTTTAGACTCGTTTTCAATCAGTGATGAAGTTGTGAATGTTTCCATTTTATCACTCAATTTTTCAAAAGAATTTGGCTGAAAAATTAATAAAATATAAGTCGTATTTAATAAAACGGTCTCACTCACTTAAGGATCTTAAAATAAGGTCATGAGAGGTCCTATTTAATAAAGGCCATTGGATTAAGTGCCAATTTGGAATTGCTGTTACTTAAAAATAAAGTTGTTTATACTGTGCTTTGAAAATTATTAGCTGTAAATCAAAACAACTCCATGTTTGGTAAACAATATTTTTAAAGTGTTGTTAGTACAAAAAGTAGTGTCAAAACCATTTGGTAAATTTTAATATAAAATTATTGTAACTGTGAATAATGACTAAAATATATAGATAGTTTTGCCAAACAATCTGCGAAAACCACTCCAATGATGGACATCAATTTTTTATATACGAATATTTTAAGATCCGCGAATAGACTGTTTTGCGAACCAATCTGTTTTCTTTTTCTTGGCATTGTGCAAGATCAAAGACCTTGACCCTTCGTTTGGATGAGAGAAAATAACTCAGAATTTAGCTGAAAGTCATGAATTTAAGAGGAGAAATTAACAATTCCCTTGTTTGGCAACTTAAGAGTGGAATTTATTAAATGACGCATGCAAAAAATCGTAGAAATTGCCGCATCAAATTCCCGAGTTTAATTTCCTCCAAAATATGAGTCATTTCACAATTTTCAGGGTGCCATTTACAAAATTTCGTTATTTACAAAATTCGACATACATAAATCCAAACAATGAAATCTTCAATTGCCAGAAATTGAAATGATGGAAATCTAAATTCCGTCATTTTAGAATTCTATATAATTTTCAATTACTTCATCCAAACTGAAGGTGAGGTTTCCAATAATTTTTTATGTATTACAAATAAAAAATTAATGCACAACGTTACTATGATAATTGAATGAGGCAGTGAAAAGTGTTTACGTGTACCATGGACAGTGAACACAGTAAATTGACAATAAAATATTTATATGATGTATATCAGTATATAAATAGTTGTTCTAACACAACTTTGATATATTTGTTTTGAGCATCTAGAATTCCTAAGAAAAGCTGTTATGCATATCTTTGAGATAAGTCATCAAGTGCTCCATGTTTATTTTGTGAATTATCAAATACTTTCATCATTCATATTGCATTTATTTGCATGTTAGGTGACTCATATAGTTAGGGGCACCAAAACCGTGGTGGTGATTTTTCTCTGGCGAGCTTAAGGTAATTATGACCAATATTGCGTTCAACATAAAGAGTGTCGACAAGTCATCCCGTGACTGAAGTTGAGTTATGAAGAAGTCGGTAAACATTATCTAGAATGCATCGAGGATAAGTGTGTGAGTACTTCATGTAATTATCGTTCTATAGTAAATTTGTTTTGGACTAAGGAATCCCATGGATTTTTCCCAGAGGTGAGGTTTACCACATAAAATAATTTTCTACATGTTCCTTTATTTTGCACTCAGTACGTTTTAGGATTGATAAGCCATATCAATCCTGTTATTGAAGTTTATTTTTATTTATTGATTATAATTTCAAATTGGCCTATTCACCCTCCATCTAGACATTTTTAGTCATCCTATAGGTAATTTCAAAAAATTATAAATTAATTTATATTTTCCTATCATGCGTAGCTAATGAAGTTTAAGTAACAAGTTTCCAAAACTTATTATTATATTTTGAAGGTTAAAATTGCTCCAACCGAATAGTAATAGTGGGGGTTTCACTAAAACACCAAAAATGGGAGCTGAAATTATAAAAAAACCCAACACCCAAAATACTTTATAAACACACCCAAAAACCCATCATTACACACACTCAAAACCCATTTATAAACACACCCAAAAAATATACAATTGTTGATTTTGGGTGTGTTTCTATGTTCAAATAGTGTTTGAGTTTTTTTATAAATACATGTCTAGGATTGAGTTTATTTATAAATTTGTAATAGTTAAATCCTACATGAATTTAAAAGGCTGGAAGACATATGTCAAAAATAACATATCAAAAGCTTGATGTCAAATATTATTTTAATATTTTTAAGTCATGGACCCCACTATCATTTATTCTCTTTTCAAACTTTATGCATCATATGGGCCCATTTGCTTTTAAAAATATAATTGGCATTTTTGGGTGGAGTTTAATTTTTTCCAAAATGTCAAATTGCCACATAAACCATCAAATTCAAATTTAACATTTTGCATTTGACATCTCCCTTAGAGAAGCTCTTAGGCGGCGAATTAGTTAATTACCAAACTATATATAGTGAATATATATATTTTCCTATCAAATCAATATTTTCAAAAGATGACTTATGGTCTTGTAATGAAAAGTCGGGGAACGCTTTATCTATATATATAAAGCAAAAGGCAGAGAATGGTGAAACATTTAAAATACCAGAAAATATCCTTGGTAAATTCAAACATTAAGAATTGAAATTATTAATTAATTAAGGATAATATAGTAAATTCATTTTTTTATATTAAAAAAATTAAAATAAAAAACAAAATCAGATAATAAATTCTACTTTTATGAAACATAACTACGCACATTATATTTTCTTAATTCTAAAAAAAAGAAAAAAAAGAAAAGAAAACCAAGCACACGGGGCTAGTGTTTAAAGAAAGAAAAAAGAAAGAAACCATCATATCATTCGATCCATTTTTACCAAGTAGATTAAATATTATTGAATATTAATAAGTAAAAAGAAGACCAAGACCTGGGTCTGCAGTCAACATATATTTAACGTTTTTTTTTTCCTAACTTATATAGTTCTGTTTTTTCTACATTCACACTTGACCAGCATGTGCTCTGAATCTGCAGGGATTACACGTCCCATTGTCGGCCACTATGCTGGAGACTCATCCATCATAAAACCAATCATGCCACATATCTGCGTAGATGATATTAATGCTTAAATCTTATCCATATCTGTCGTCTACAATCAATTAATAACTTAGCAAGAGATCGGAATGCTGCAAGCCATTTTTTTGTTAGAATAATGCTTCTGATCAATTTCTTATGCTGGTTGCTCATAGTAGTAGATGTCTATGCAGTCCATGGCGGAGTAGGCCTTGAAATTTGCAGAGAAGCAAGATGTAAACCGGACGGCCCAGCCATCCGATTCCCATTTCGACTTAAAGGTAAGCAGTCAATTCATTGCGGTTACCATGGCTTTGATCTATCATGCACTAACGACAACCAGACTCTGCTCGAGATGCCATCTTCATCTAGCAACTTCTACGTTGAAAAGATTAAGTACACATCTCAGGAGATTGAAATGGATTACCACAATGATATCCCACGGGGAAATATTTTTAACTTCAGTTTATCTTCTTCTCCCTTACAATTTGTACCCGGACACAATTACTATAATTATACCCTATTTAGCTGTTCATATACAAGGGAAACGAAAGTATACACACGCTTTTGTATGATGCAATTGAGCCCTTCCGACCTTGACAATCCTGAAAACGGTATATATGCTGTCAACACTCAATGTTCTGTTGATAGGCTGCCCCTAGAGTCTTGTACCAAACTGCATGACTATACATCAATTCCAGACATATCATCCCTTCCAATGAAGTTGCATTGGTCCAAACCATCATGCCGACATTGCGAAGAGATGGGCAAGGCATGTAGATCAAAGATTAGTGAATATAGTCTTGCACATGTTCAGACTGCAGAAAGCGAATGTTTAGATTTCCCTGAAGGTATCATTTAACTAAACTTGGCTTTGTTGCAGTACTTTGAGAGCAAATATTATTTATTTTCAGTCATTCAAATTCGATCTGATTAGTCAGGACTCGGAATTTTATCGATTTCATAGCAAAAGTACTTATTAGCTTAAATAACAACTTTTACAGATAGTAGCCGTAGAGGGACACGCATAAAGATATCAGGTGAGTTGTCCATAAATTAAAATACTTGTGTTGATGTATAAATCTGAATCAAATATAATTAGGTTAATTTTTGTCATCTCTATCTGCAGTTTGCACTGTTTCTGTGGCTCTTATAGCAGTGGGGGCTCTCATCATCTACCATGCCTATACCTCCAACAAAACAGAGAAAACAAATCAGTTGAGAATTGAAAGATTTTTGGAAGATTACATAGCTCAGAAGCCAAGCAGATATTCCTATGCTGATATTAAGAGGATAACAAATCAATTCAAGGACAAGTTGGGGCAAGGGGCCTATGGAACAGTTTTTAAAGGGAAGCTTTCCTCTGAATTGCTTGTTGCTGTGAAAATCCTCAACAATTCAAATGAAAATAATGGAGAAGATTTTACAAATGAAATGGGAACAATGGGTCGCGTGCACCATGTCAATGTGGTTCGCTTGGTTGGCTTTTGTGCTGATGGGTTTATACGAGCTCTTGTGTATGAATTCTTACCAAATGGCTCATTACAAAACTTTTTATCATCAGCAGATAATAAAAATTCTTTCCTTGGTTGGGATAAGTTGCAAGATATTGCTTTAGGTATTGCCAAAGGAATTGAGTATCTTCACCAAGGGTGTGACCACCGAATCCTCCATTTCGACATCAAACCCCATAACATTTTGCTGGACCAGAATTTCACTCCGAAAGTTTCCGATTTTGGTCTAGCCAAGTTATGCGCAAAGGATCAAAGCGCAATATCCATGACAACCGTCAGGGGGACCATGGGCTACATTGCACCCGAAGTGTTCTCTAGGAACTTTGGTAGCGTGTCCTACAAGTCAGATGTCTACAGTTTCGGGACGTTGTTGCTGGAAATGGTTGGTGGCAGAAAAAACTTTTCGCTCATGGAGGACTCCACCGGCGAAGTCTACTTCCCGGAATGGATTTATAACCTTTTAGAACAAGGAGACGACCTACGGATCCATATTGAGGATGAAGGAGATGCTAAACTTGCAAAGAAACTTGCCATTGTGGGTCTATGGTGCGTCCAATGGCACCCAATAGATCGTCCTCCAATGAAAGTTGTAGTTCAAATGTTAGAAAGAGAAGGTGACAATCTAACCATACCACCCAATCCTTTCTGCTCTACTTCGAATTGAATGAATACAACTATACTGTCTGCAAGGCAAATGGACATTTGCGTACCTCCAGAGTTCTACCAGTCACCATGATTTGATATGAGATCATGCACTGTAATATTAAATAACATATGGTGTTGAATATCGTAGTATATGCTAAGTGTTTGGGCTTGAATTTGTCTTGAGTCAAATTGTAGTATATGCTAAGTGTTTGAATCTGAATTTCTAACAAAAATATCAATCCAGATTTCATAGATTTTGGAGATTTCAAGCCTTATTTAGGCCACTCAGATTCTAGATTACATTGTAGATCGTTTCGCAAACCCCGCGTTAGTAAGATTTCCAGTTGATGAATCATTTCCCAACTATGATTCCGTACCTTTAGCTGCAATCATTCGGTTAGAGAAGGACATTCCTCAACCATAATTCATTCAGTTGCTTTACATTTTCCATAACAATGTCACTATTTGCTCTGTATTAATTAGTGATTCGAGCTGGTTTTCTATAATATTTTCAGTTCATCTTATTATTTTCAACTGTAATGATTTTTAATTCAATTCCATCGATAATTTCTTGCACTACAACAGAAATTGTTGAAGTCCTTTATTCATCAAAGCCCTTTTTTCATCAAATGTAAGGATTTTTGTTTGTCAAAATGTTAAATTGTCACATAAGCCATCAAATTCAAATTTAACATTTTGCATTTGACGTTTTTCTTAGAGATGCTTCGCCGCGAATTAGTTAATTACCAAACTATATATAATGAATATATCAATTTTTTTTTAAAAACTACTTTAAAATCAATATTTTCAAAAGGTGACTTATGGTCTTGTAATGAAAAGTCGAGGAACGCTTTATGTTTAAAGAAAGAGAAAAGAAATAAACCATCACATCATTCGATCAATTTTTAATCAACGATTAAATATTATTGAATACTAAATAAGTAGAAAGAAGACCAAGGCCTGGGTATGCAGTCAACATATAGTTAATACAAGTCAAAACAGCGTTGAGAGAGCAAGCTATGAAGACCGGCATTAAAAGAAGACGATATTTTCTCTGAAGCTTTATTCAATTATTTGGATCTTAAATGGGGACTTTGCCGTAAAGAAAACGTTTTGAAATTAAGTGCTTCACTACTTTTCAAGTCAAAATGTGGAATAAATTGCTTCAATTATTTGGATCTTAAATGGGGACTTCGCCGTAAAGAAAATGTTTTGAAGTTAAGTGCTCAACTACTTTTCAAGTCAAAATGTGGAATAAATTGCTTCAATTATTTGGATCTCAAATGGGGACTTCGCCGTAAAGAAAACTTTTTGAAGTTATGTGCTTCACTACTTTTCAAGTCAGAATTCAATTATTTGGATCTTAAATGGGAACTTCGCCGTAAAGAAAACTTTTTGAAGTTATGTGCTTCCCTACTTTTCAAGTCAGAATTCAATTATTTGGATCTTAAATGGGGACTTCGCCGTAAAGAAAACGTTTTGAAGTTAAATGTTCCACTATTTTTCAAGTCAAAATGTGGAATTAGTTGCTTCAACTTGGTTTTGATTTGGTCAAAGTGACTTATTCCACATTTTTTCTTTCAAATTTTTTTCCCCCACATGTCAAAAGAATGAACGATCTTATAGAACCCAAGTGAATGGGTATGGGGCACCCATTCATAGAATGCGATAGTGCAGTCCATCTATTAGTGTTATTAAATAATAAAGTAGGGATGCAAAAGGACAAGTAATTATAGTGTGGTATTAGAGTACAATCACGTAATGTACCTCGTTCACATGTTATGATATAAGTGAATGTTTATTGATTAATATCAACCATATCAATTGTAACACATGAACGAATTATAATATTATGTAACCATATTCCAGTACCATACAACAATTTCTCATAGCAAATGGGGAGGAGGTGTGAATAGCAGTAAATAGGGAATAATAATTAACAAAGCCATTCCAATAAGATTTAGAACTGTCATATTATATAGCACCGTAACTTGATTGGTCAGTTGAAAAACGGTCAGATTTATTGGCCAAACAATCCATCCAAATATATCAGACACAGATACGACCCTTTTTTTTTATGCTTAGAAGATTTCCATGGGCATACACCTCAGAAATGCAGCAAGTACTCATCTCTTCCTGTTGCATTTTGTTAATGGCTTTCTCCAAAGTTCTTGGAGAAACACAAAATACCTGCAAAGAATTGAAGTGTGGGGATAAAGGCCCGCCTATCCATTTCCCTTTCCGCCTCAAAGATAGGCAACCAGATCACTGTGGCTACCGTGGGTTTGCTGTGTCTTGCAATGAGAGACATCAGACGGTTCTTGAGCTGCCAATTCTAGTCAAACTCTGTGTTAAAAGCATAGATTATGAGCATCAGCAAATCTCTTTTTACGACCCAGATAATTGCCTGCTGGTAAAAGTTTCAGAAATCCTCAACATGTCAATCTTTCCTTTCCACTTTTCAAAAGAATCCATGAACATTACCTTATTCAATTGTTCTGCTGTTCTTGAAAGACGGCCATATAATGATCGGGTTCTAAATGGCGTTCTAAATGGCCCCTGCCTCAGCAACCTTGGCAATCAAATCTATGCCATTTATGATGACTACGAAATTGATAACCTCCAGCCTTGCACAAAGATGCATAATGTTTTATCAGGTCCAGTTTCAAATTTAGACAGATCTCTTAGTGTTTTGAGATGGTCTACACCAAATTGCACAAAATGTGAAGCAGGAGGCAAGAAGTGTATGCTGAAGAACAATGGCACCAGAGTTGAAATTGAATGTGTTGACTTGAAGAAAGCAGTAAGGCAATAGTACATACTAGCAAAGGTGCCCGTGCGTTACTGCGGGTTTTAAAATCGTTTGAAATGTGTACAAAGTTATGAAAATATGTAGCAAGTTTTTTTTTGTTGAGAAATTCTAGGATTGCATTCATAATTCAGCCAAAAAAGCCATTAGCCACAAGGGGCCAAAACAAACTAGCCACAAAGGGCAATTACAATAACGGAGCGGTCGAACAACAAAATTAAGACAATCTGGTGCGCCTCTACTAACGATTACACAGGATCGAATAAACTCTAGCATAGACATCCCAACTAAGATTGCAAACTCAAAATAATCAAAAATAGACAAAGCTTGAAAAAATAAAGCCATAACAATACAAATAAAACTTTCACAAAGGAGAGATAAAAAGCTCTCACAAAAGGAGATGTGAAAAGCTCTCACAAAAGGAGAGGTAAAAACTCACAGAGAACCTACAGAGTCTCTGTGACTTATTCCGAACATAAAGAAACCGCAAAAAAGATGGTGGTAGAGATCCGACGTCAAAACGCAAGTAGAGATCCAACGCTGAGACGCAATCGCCTATGATGGTTAGAGGAAAATCAGAACAAATGACAATCGCCTATGAGAGAAAACCATTTGTCTCTGGAGAGGAGAGGGAGGAAGAGAAAGAGAGGAGAGGAGAGGAAGAACAAGGGCCTCCTCCCCCCTCAAAGTGAAAACGGCTCTAGGAAGGTTTTTTGGGAGAGAGGGTTTTTGGAGATTTTAAATATGTAGCACGTTTAAGTTACAAAATAAAGACTAATAATATGTTTTATATGTTGCTTGTCATCTTAAAATATTGATCATATTTTATTAAACCAAGCAGCAATCAAAATATCAACAGTTGAGCTAGAAAGAAGAAGGAGAATTTTCTTAAGCACAGAGGGTCACATTATCCATATATATCGTATTTAATAATTTTTGTTTGTCAGAGTTAGAAAGAAGAAGGGGAATTTTCTTAAGCACACCGGGAAGCTTTCACAATCATTAGTATGACATGATAATAGAAAATTATAAATTAATTTCTATTTTCCTATCAAATCAATATTTTCAACAGGTGACTTATAGTCTTCTAATGAAAAGTCGATTAAATATTATTGAATATTAAATAAGTAGAAGGAAGACCAAGACTTGGGTCTGCAGTCAACATATATTTAAGGTTTTTATTTTTTCCTAACTATATTGTTCTGTTTTTTCTACATTCACACTTGACCAGCATGTGCTCTGAATCTGATTGATATATATGAGTCAATAACAATGTGACACAGTATCTGCTGCTTAAATTAGACTGGACCACATTATCTTTAGACTCATTTTCAATTAGTGATGAAAGTTTGAACGCATTTTCTATTTTATCACCCAATTTTTCAAAAGAATTTAGATGAAAATTTAATAAAATATAAGTTATTTAATAAAACAGTCCCACTCACTTAAGGATCTGAAAATAAGGTCTTCTGAGGTCCTATTTAATAAAGGCCATTGGATTAAGGGCCAGTTTGGAATTACTGTTGCTTTTATAAATAAACAAAATAGGTTTTTTAGGTTTTACACATAAAAAAAATTTCACTTTTGGAAAAAGCCAAATTTTTTTCAAAAAAGACAAAAAAACCACTCAACTTTCAAATCAAAGACATGCAAATGTATTGGATTCCTTAGGAAATCTAAAAATAAATAAGGGCATTTTTGTCCATTTTTGCTTCTTTTAAAATTTTTCTCTCCTTTTGCTTTTTCCAAAATGTCCCTAAAAAAATTGTTGCTACTGTGCTTTAAAAATAATTAGCTGGTAAACAATATTTTTGAAGTGTTGTTAGTACAAAAAGCAGTGTCAAAATCATTTGGTAAATTTTAATATAAAACTGTTGTAACTGTGAATAATGACCAAAATATATGGATAGTTTTGCCAACCTATCCGCAAAAACAATTCCAATGATAGACTAAATATATCAATTTTTCACATATGAATATTTTAATCATCCACGAATAAACTGTTTTGCCAACCAATCCGTTTTCTTTTTCTTGGCATTGTGCAAGACCAAAGACCTTGACCCTTCGTTTGGATGAGGGAAAATAACTCAGAATTTAACTAAAAGTCAGGAATTGAATGAGACAATAAAGGGTGTTTACGTGTACCATGGACAGTAGACACAATAAATTGACAATAAAATATTTATATGTATATCAATATATAAATAAAGTTGTTCTATACTCCAATCACATCTTCACTCTCTTCTCACTTTCATTCTCTCTCTTTTTTTGCTCTATACTCAGTATATATATATATATATATATATATATCTGTGTGTGTGTGTGTGTGTGCGCGCGCGCGATCCTTTATGTTCTTTCCTTGCTCTTTAGATTTCCTGACAAAAAGGGGGGAGATATGACTGTGTGAAATTATGATAAAAAGGGAGAGAGATTGTGTTGTAGAAGTAAGGGGGAGTGATGTTGTAATTTTGCTTTGAATTACATTTCTTCTCCCACATGCTTCACTGGTTTTGTTGTTTCATAATGTGTAGGGATTCAGAGCTTCAAGTTTAGAGTAGGATTTCATTTGTTAAATCCCATGCAATTTCTTTTGAGTTTGTAATAGGTGTTTTGTCTAGGAAATACCAAAGGGGGAGATTAATAATATGAAAATTGTATTGACATTTCCTAGACTCTAGCATATGTTGAGAATTAGTGTGTGAATATCTTTTATTGGAAGTTTTGGCGCAACACATTTAATCCCATATTTTCGAAGTATGACTTGATCGATATGAGGAACTTGATTTCAGGTAAATCATGACATAATCATGCATTCGTTATATGATTTCTAGTTGGAATTATTTTCACTCAAGTGCTTTTATATTAGTCTTATTTTTAATAGGATTAGATTTTATCTCTTGAGATCATTTTCCTAGTTGGACCTTATTTTGGTTTAAGTAAAAATATATATATATACATATATTTCATATTTGACTTAGAGAGCATGTTGAGTTTCACTAAAACACCCAAAATGGGTGTTGAAATTATAAAAAAACCGAAGCACTATTTAAACATATAAACACACTCAAAACCCATCATTACACACACTCAAAACTCATTTATAAACACACCCAAAAAGTTGACTTTGGGGTTAATTTTGGGTGTGTTTCTATGTTTAAATAGTGCTTGGGTTTTTTTTTATAAATACATGTCTAGGATTGGGTTTATTTATAAATTTGTATTCTTTTAATACCCAAATTGGTTTCATTGATTAATATGGTTTCCTTGTATAAACTAATGGGATTGGAAGTTTGCATGGGCTGACGAAATTGAATAAGATTTTTTAGAGAATCGAATATGATATGGATCTCTTGGCTTTATGTAGTTTCTTTTGCAAAAAGAGCATGTCTATATAAAGACATGGCGTGACTCTTCTTGGTTTTTACACAAGCTTTGATATATTTGTTTTGAGAATAAGAATTCCTATGAAAAGTTATTGTGCATATCTTTGAGATAAATCATCAAGTATTCCGTATTTACTTGGTGATTTATCGAATACTTTCATTATTCATATTGCATTCATTTGCATGTTCAATGACTCATACGGTTGAGGGCACCAAGATCGTAGTGGTGGTTTTTCTCCAGCAAGCTTGAAGCAATCCTTACCAGTGTTCAACATAAGTAGTGTCGAAAGATCATGCCGTGATAGAAGTTGAGTTACGAATAAGTCGATAAATATTATCTAGAATGTGCCTAGGATAAGTGTGTGAGTACTTATTGTAATCATCGTTCTATAGTGGATTTGTTTCAGGATTGAAAAGCCATATCAATCCTGTTTCTGAAGTTTATTTTTATTTATTGATTATAATTTTAAATTGACCTATACACCCCACTTTAGGCATTTTTAGTAATCCTACAGGTAATTTCAGAAAATTTTAAATTAATTTCTATTTTCCTATCATGCTTTGCTAATGAGGTTTAAGTGAAAAGTTTCCAAAAACTTTTTATTATCATTTGAAAGTTAAAATTGCTCCAACCGAATAGTCAAATCCTACATAGATTGAAAGGTTGAAAGAGATATGTCAAAAATAACATATCAAAAGCTTGATGTCAAATATTACTTTAATATTTTTTAGTCTTGGACCCCCACTATCATTTATTTTATTTTAAAACTTTATGCATTATATGAGCCCATTTCCTTTTAAAAATACAATAAAATAATATGATATTTGGCGTTTTGGGTGGAGTACAATATTTTTCCAAAATGTCAAATTGTCACGTAAGCCATCAAATTCAAATCTAACATTTTGCATTTGATATCTCTTTAAGAGATGCTCTTAGACAGTGAATTAGTTAATTACCAAACTATATATAATGAATATATCAATTTAAATAAAATTACTTTAAAATCCATACTTTCAAAAGGTGACTTATGGTCTTGTAATGAAAAGTCGAGGGGCGCTACTGACCTTCAACCTGCCCTACGGGCTAAAATACAGGGATCATCATATCAACGATTAAATATTATTGAATATTAAATAAGTAGAAAGAAGACCAAGACCTAGGTCTGCAGTCAACATATATTTAAGATTTTTTTTTTTCTTCCCTAACTTATAATGTTCTGTTTTTCTCTACATTCACACTTGACCAGCATGTGCTCTGAATCTGATTGATATATATGAGTCAATAACGACATGACACAGTGTCAGCTACTTAAATTAGACTGGACCACATTACCCCCTTTAATGTTTTTTAGGTTTTAGATATAAAAAAATTTTCACTTTTGGAAAAAGCCAAAACTTTTTCAAAAAAGACAAAAAAACCACTTAACTTTCAAATCAAAGACATGCAAATGTATTAGATTAGTAGGAAATCTAAAAATAAATAAGGGCATTTTTATCCATTTTTGCTTCTTTTAAATTTTTTTTCTCTCCTTTCGCTTTTTCTAAAATGTCCCTTATCTTTAGACACTTCCAATTAGTGATGAAAGTGCGAACGCATTTTCCAATTATCACCCAATTTTTCAAAAGAATTTGGATGAAAAATTAATAAGATATAAGTTGTATTGAATAAAACAATCCCGCTCACTTAAGGATTTAAAAATAAGGTTATGTGAGGTCCTATTTAATAAAAGCCATTGGATTAAAGGCTAGTTTGGAATTGCTGTTACTTTTTAAAAAGTTGTTTCTGCTGTGCTTTGAAAATAATTAGCTGTAAAATAAAACAGCTCCATATTTGGTAAACAATATTTTTAAAGTATTGTTAATACTAAAAAACAGTGTTAAAATTATTTAATAAATTTAAATATAAAACTGTTATAATCGTGAATAATGACAAAAATATATAGATATAGTCTTGCCAATATATATGAATATTTTAGTCATCCTCGAATAGACTATTTTGCCAACCAATCCGCTTTCTTTTTCTTGGCATTGTGCAAGACTAACAAAAGTCCTCAGCAGGATTTCCAATAATTTCTTATGTCTTACCAAAAAAAAAAAAAAATAATAAATAATAATAATAATAATAATAATGCACAATGTTATTATGATAATTGAATGAGACAATGAACGGTGTTTTCGTGTACCATGGACAGTGAACACAAAAAATTGACAATCAAAGATTTATATGATGTATATTAGTATATAAATAAAGTCTGTTTCTACTTTGCACAAAAAATAAAAAATTAAAATTAAAATTGAAATGGTTATGAGTTACTTTCTATCAATCTTTTTCATATTGACTTGGTGCTCATTTTGATTCCAATCTGTTTACTTTTTAGTTATGATGGTTTTGTTTGCTTCTTGCACTTCCTTTTCAGTGTTTAGTTTCTTGGGTTTTTTTTTTCCACTTCTGTATAGTCTGCATCAATCAATTGGCACAACTTTCATTTCTTTCAAATAGGGAAGTTGGCCAATGATTATTCTCCTAGTTCATGTGAAGAGGTGCCAAAAAAGAAAAAAAAAAAATGATGCGAAATTAAGTTCATAATTTCGGCGAAACCTATAGTTAGTGTTCTATTAACTCAATAATTAGTTAGCAGTTGAGTGTTACTGTATATATTATGAGGAGAATGATATGATTCAGTACTTGACTGAATAAGATAATAAATAAACTGAAACTGCACTTGGATGGTTGTTTCTTAGACTTTTTTTTAATATTCAATTTCTTTGTATGATTTGAAACTTTACAAGTCTTTAAGAAATACAGATAAATCTCTTGTAAATTTAACTAATTTTGGAGTTGAAATTTCTTTACACAGTTTGGATGAGGGAGTTTAATTTTTATTTTATTTTATAGAATTTTTAAATGACAAAACTTGAACACCTTAATAATAAAAGTACAAATATAATTTAAAGAAGATTCTAATAATATTTCTCTTTTCAAAGTTGAAAGAGATCCAAGTATTATTCTCTATTTTTTGAAGTATTGTCCACATATGCGAAAAATTTCAAAAGCAACAAATTTTTCTTTCTGATGTTGATTTTGAAAATTTTCGCCTACAACATGTGGACAATAGTAAGAAAATGGATAAATAATAATTGAATCTCACTTATGTTGACAGGACCCGTCCCGAATTTCTGAAACCAGGCGGATCCGGTGCCGACATCACACGATGCCGGGCCCATTTACTAAAAATCCAAGACATCCTACCAAAATTTTGGCAGAGTCTCCCCTGTAAAATGCCCAAACCAACATTAAACAACCTGCATAATTTACATCAAAATAAATCCCAACTGCCAGCATGCTTTTAACATACAACAATCCAACACAAAATGGCCTCCGGCCTCAAGTAGTAGCCTAACATGGGCGATAACAGAGCGTCTACAGAATTTGTTTACAACAAACAGTAGAGTAGAAAGAATTTATACAGACCCTAACAACGGACGACAAGTTCGGAGCTCGTGACTTGCTCGAATGCCTCCAAAAGCAATTACTGTCTGGGGGGCGCAAAACAGAAATATGTGAGTGAACAGAAATAAAGTTTCACTTTAAATCAACATAATAACCCCACCATGTAAAAATAATGCTCTAGCATGCAATTTCACAATTCAGAAACCAAAACTCAAACACAAAATCCCAAAGTCCAAAACAACTCCACAACTCAAATCCACCACTCATTCCCAAATATATGCAACTCTCATCAACCCGTAAATACCCATATATAAATATAGATATATAGCTAGGACTTTAATATAATATATACTGCTTCACTCCATACTAATGTACCGGGGAGACAATCCAATCGGGGGATTGTTAACTGGTACGCAGGATTTCCGAACACTAACCCGCGTTCAGGGATGAGTAGTCCAACCGGGGGACGGAACTCCATAGCTCACACGCCGGCGCTGCCAACGATACGTGTAGCTCACAAATCTCATATCAAGTCCTACGCGCGCAGACAGTATCATCACCCCACCGCACTGCCAACGACGTGTGTGATGATACTCAAGCAACATACATACTTTTCCCATACGCCGGCACGCCAACGACACGTATGGAAAGTGTCTCACACACCGGCACGCCAACGACATGTGTGAGACCGAAATCTCATGGTCTTCCCACCCCACCGGCACTGCCAACGACGTGTGTGGGAAGCCTAGTAACTAGGGAATGGTACTCACCTACCATACTCATACATCTCACAACCATCCATCCAACTCATATCTTTCCACACTCTCACCACAACAACCTCTCATACTCTATACATAGACAATATAGATAGCCATCCCAAAATCCATATCAACATATTCATCATACTCAAATATATATGTCTATACTCAAAGTATATAGCCAAGATATATAAACATATTCAAATCCATCAACCAAATGCTTATTAAATCAAAGTCACCATTTAAAATATATGCACAAAAATTTCATCAATAAAAACCATGCATATGCTTAAAACAAAGTCCACTCACAAGTAATCCCAAGCTGCCCGGCCCCGTGAGGGTCCCGCCTGCTGCGAGTGATCAACCGAAGTACCTATTCCAAGATACAAATCCTTGATTAACATCACGTACTTCCAAAACGGAAATTCACGAAAGGAAATACTTAAATCCCCAAGTTCCCGGTGCGCTCACGTCCAAAGGAATATCCTAAGGTCCGGTTACAGGTTTGGAATTCGCTTCCCGATCGCACGGTAATCGCGATTCCCCAAACTTCAAATTATTGAATCGGAACATCCGGGGCTCCGATTCACGATCCGCGAAATCCTACAGGTTTCTAAGAGTACCTAAATCAACATACTTCAATTTGGAAACGATCCAACGGTTAGAACTTATCGAACTCGGATAACGCACAATATGCGAAATCCGTTCGATAGTCAAACGATATCCAAATTGAGATCCGCGAAATCCTACGCACTCGTGACATCCTAAGGATCTCATCAGGATGAAAAACAACTTCACCCACCTTGCCCACGCGCCGGCAGCGCGTGGGTGTGTAGAGAAATTTCCGGCGACGGAAAATCTCCACACCAACGCTCACCCTTCCAATCCTAGATACTACTCGAAGAATGGAGCAACTTTTTCAACTACGGCAACGTCCAATTCGGACGGCAAGTGGCTGGAATTTCAAATTGAAAACCGGCCAAAACCTAAGTTTCAAATTCGTGAATTTAACCTGCAAATCTATCAAAACCTATCCCACAGCCAGCTAGAACACGAAAAGGATGAGAAACCTCACCTTGCCCGTCGGAAATGGTGGTGGAGGAGAGAGATCGAGCGGCTGGAAGTTCCAGTCAATTCCGCCACGTTTCGCATTTTCCGCGGATTGCGGTTCCGGGCTGTCTGGCGGGAAGAGAGAGGGAGAGGCTGCGGTTCGAGCGGAACCGGTCTCGTCGGACGGGGTGGTCGGAGGTGGCGGTGTGATGAGGTTTCCGATCCGATGACGGGAGGGGAAAATCGCAAGGAAGGGAAGGCGAGAGAGAGAGAGAAAGTGAGGGGTAAAAATGAAAAAATCAGATTTTACCCCAAACTTACCTCGAAATAATTACTGTTCGCCACCGAACAAGTTTCGATCGCCAAAACTTCGTTAAATCTCCGATTCAGGCCTACCACTTTGTCTACGGTTTCGTCTCAGTACCACCTACGCAACCACACCACTCACGGTCCCAAAATCTTCCCGGATACGAAAGTGACCAAAATTACCCTTAACCCAAGAGTAAATTAATATTTTCCTTTAATTAAATTAAATTAGGAAAATAAACGGAGTCGGGGTGTTACATATGTCCCTCAATTAAATTTTTGGGCTTTTCACATATAAGTCCTTTTAACTTTACAATTTATTTTTTGGCCAAATTTACATTACATTTGAAACACAAAAAAATAATTAATTTTTTATTTTAGAAAAACCATTGGAGCACAATATGTAGAAAACACCTTCTTGTACTTTTGAATGGAGAAATGCTATAACACACTAAGGGGCTAGCTGAGGGCTTTTTTTTCCATTACCTCTCTAAATGTTTTTGTATAGTGCTTTTCCTAATTTACTATAAATTTTGAGATGCTTAATTTTTTTTAAGTGGTTATTTCTTGAAGTCAATTTCAGTACATTGCTGTCAAAATTGGTCACAAGATGCACACCTACTAAATTATTCAGGACTAAATTGGTTTCTTCTCACGCTTCTCTTTCTCCCCCTTCACTATCCAAATGGGCTCTCGGCTTTGGAATTTGGGCTCCTAGTGCTTGTAGTCCTACACGCAAGAAGAAAATCTAGAAACATAATTTAAGGCTAATTCGGGAACTCAAACGAGTCTCAGGTTTTTTGTTTTTGTTTTTAAATTTTATAATTTTTAATACAAGCATAATCTACTACTCTATATTTTGCACAACTGCAATCTTAATATTTGGTAAACGAAAACGCATGCATGAAGTGAGTATGTGTCTTTTCACCGGTTATTGGGAATGACATTTTTTCACTTAGCATATCCCAAATGATTGGGTTACACGTTTCTTAAGCAAAACTTGAACAGTGAAAGACTTTGAATAATTATTTCCTGATGTTGTAGAATGGATGGCTTGTATATTTCCATTTTATGTTTGAAAACATCCCTTAAACCTAAAAAAGGAAAAACATTAACAAATTGAAGAAGAGAGAAACTGATTAGCACCAGAAATGGTCTATTCACACGGAAAATAAAAATAAAAATAAAAATTTGGAGTAAATATAATTAACAAATGTACAAGCTAACAAGTAATATAACAATAATAATAAAAATAATTTTGGATAAATAATAATAAAATACTAATGTAGCGTAACCATGAAACAGGGAATTCAGGAGGAAGATGAAGTCTCAATGAGGTCGTAGCAATTTTCGGAACATTATTGTGATTTTTGTGTATTTAGTTATGAATTTTCTAAGAAAAAGTCATAAAATAATAATTTAGGGTAAAAGGTAAGGATGTGGCCATGTTGTGACGCACACTTGTCAAGGGGTGAAAGGTGAGGGGCTGATATCACGCCAGGTGTCCATTTGGCAATTATTTTGGCTTTTTTAGTGCAAAAATCTTTGAAAAAATGCAATAAATAGTAGAAAAATCCTAAAAATGCCCCGAAAAATACTCCGGCCTCCGTGTCACGTTATAAAACGAGGGGAACCCATAGATCATCCATTTCGCAATTAAAAATTCAAAAATGATTGACATAACTCACTTTCCTCTTAACCCTAATTATATACGTTGTTCACTTTAACTTCAATAACCTACTTCAACAAGCATCTCCCGTTAATGTTCGGAATTATTTTTTAAAATGCGTAACCACTAATCGGGGAATTCAGCAAGGGAGATGGAGTGTCAATGAGGTCGTAGCAATTTTCGGATCATTATTGTGATTTTTGTGTATTTAGTTATGAATTTTCTAAGAAAAAGTCATAAAATAATAATTTAGGGTAAAAGGTAAGGATGTGGCCATGTTGACTGACGCACACTTGTCAAGGGTGAAAGGTGAGGGGCTGAGATCGGGCTGAGATCGCGCCAGGTGTCCATTTGGCAATTATTTTGGCTTTTTTAGTGCAAAAATCTTTGAAAAAATGCAATAAATAGTAGAAAAATCCTAAAAATGCCCCGAAAAATACTCCGGCCTCCGTGTCACGTTATAAAACGAGGGGAACCCATAGATCATCCATTTCGCAATTAAAAATTCAAAAATGATTTACATAACTCACTTTCCTCTTAACCCTAACTATATATGTTGTTCACTTTAACAAGTATATTTCCTTAATATTCGTTATATAATTTGTACTAATACAAGAATTAGTTTCCTTTCATATATAAGGATGTAAAATTATCTGTTTTGGTTATAATAATGTACATATATAATAAATGCACCACTACTTCGAAGCCATAATTGGAACTGCGCATGCGCCTAGAGCTTTGAGGACGTCAGAGATAGTCAATAAGTTGTCCATATGCACCTGCACCTAGAGTTTTCAACACGTCGGCGGTATTCAATAAGTTGTCCTTCTGACGCCGCATTGGGAATCAGTAATATATTTTCTATCATGTCCAATCGCATAAACATATAATATAAAGAAATAAAGCAATAGTAGGAGATGAACCAGTACAAAAAACAATATATAACTGGTACAAAATAATGCCATAACTTTGTCACAAAACCAGTCACACATGCTTTTCCATAAACCTTACCCTAACATATAATACATAAAGGCAACATTGCATATGATGCAACCATGTCCAAATCTGATACGTGATCACAAAAAAATGGACATGGCAGCAACATATGACTGAAGTAGATGCGCACTTTGCATCGTGTTATCGTAATTAAAGACATGAAAATATGAAGGTTGAAATATTCTATAGTAGTAAGCATCAAAATAGGTTTGAAGCAGAGCTTAACGAAAATTCCAGTTCCTCTGATTTGCCTCTACTCAAACACGATAACCAAAATGGTTACTTCCCTTGCTGAGTATATTTGTTAACGTCGGAAACGGTAATAGATGACCAATCAAACCCGGGTACGACGAGTTTTGCATAGGACCGGAAGTAGTCGAATCCAGCTTGCATCACACGCTTCTTTGACTCCTTTGCATTAGATGAGTTCTTGTATTTTTGAACAGCTACACTCCGAAGTCGTTTGTGTCTACGCTTCATGCGCTGCAACTTCGCCCTATCCAGATTGGCCTGCCTTTTGTCATCTTCAATTTGGCCTTCAACAAATTCCAAACGTACCCTTGCCCTTTGGATTTCATCACCAAGTTGAAGATGCCTCTCCTTCCAGAAAGCAAGAACTCTTTCAGACTCAAAACTTCCAACAAAATGGTCATTCTGTCTAGGAAAGTGACATTGCTTGTCTGGTGACTCACTTGCGTTTCGAAGGCGGTCTTTGTTTGGAGGGGTGTTTATTACGCTCACATCAAACTTGGTTAGTAAATCCATTCAATGGGGGGAGAGAGTTTCTGTGGAGGAGAGAGTGTCAGTAGATGGAGACAGATTCGGTGGAGGAGTGAGTTTTTTGTGGAGGGAGAATTTTTATGAAGGGGGTGATAGTAATACCAATAAAAAAGGGTTCCCGCCAAAAAAAACATTTGGTTGACAATGTATAAATGAAAAAAGGTCTCATACAATCTAAGTTTAATCCTAACTAGTTTGTTTAGTTTGGTTGGGTTCACTAACTAGATGTCATTTCCATTGAGTTTCTTTCAACCACTAACAGTGGTGTAAGGAGAGTGTGAGGTTGACATGCTTGAAAAGCAAAACCTGACACCTCTTTTTTTAAAATTGAAATAAAGTAGATATGTTGACTACACGCAAGCTTTGGTATGTTGGTCTATAAAGCTATGTTCCATTTCTCAAACGAAATTGCATCTGCAATCCTCATCCTCCAAAACAAATAGGATTATTCAAGTATGTCAACCTCTTCAGGCGCCAACAACACAATCGAAGATGAAAAATTGGAGTCGCAGGTTCCGTTTCCACGTTGTACTCGCCGACCCCTTCCATTTTCAACATCATTTGGGAGTGAGGGGGACTCCGATGATCCATTAGAGGCAATAGATGCAGTCAGTACCAAGCTGGATTATAATTCCAGACTGATCAATTCATGGCACGAGAAATGTGTTGAAGACGAGGCCATTTTGGCTGATCTTAACATTAGAGTGAACAAAGCGTTCTCCCAAAAGAACAAGTACTTGAAGCTGAGTCATAAAAGGAAGTTGAAAGCTGAGGAGTTGGATGCAGTAATGAATGATGAAATTAAAGGTTGTTTGATGAACCATATGCGATGCGAAGAGCACCACAGTGAACTGGAGTTGGTATTCAACGAAGGATTCGAAAAATTCCGAGCATTCGCGGCAACTACTCATACAAGTTATAATTGGGACTATGTGTCCCCTGATGCTGTGAGAGAGATACTAGACGATGGTGGTGACATGAATGAGCATAAGCACGTCAAAGCTGCTCGGAAGAAGCCGACCGATACGACTAAGTGATTGCGGCTACAACTGTTCTGTTGGTTGGGGGTGAGCGTGGTATTGCACAAATTAGAACTATATTCCCTTAATGTCATTATCTAATATAAAATAATACAAATATCAGTTTCATTTGCTTCATATATAATTATTGGGACTATGTCTTGCAAGTCATCATGTGTTCCTTCTGTCTAACATTATATTTTGCAACTATGGAAATATTATTCAATAAGCAGTCAATATCACAGCACGTTGGTAATCAGTAAAGCCCCATTATCATGACACGTGAGTCATAAGTAAAATGCCATGTGCTATACATTGTGTAGTGAATGGTTTATGGTTTATGTATATATAATAAAATTCCAAATATTGCTGAATATGTATTTTGTCTAAATCACTGGGGACATGAGTGACCATAAGCATGCGAGACCTGCTAAGAAGAAGCTGACCAATACGACCTAGTGATTGTGGCTACCGTTGTTCAGTTTATTGGGGAGATCGTGGTATTGCTAAGAGGGAGCACATAAAATGCTTTGCAATCAAATTTTCTTTTGTGTGTGGAATTATGAGTAGTTCAAATGTTAGTGTACCCTTTCATATTACCCAACCATTCGAAATGTGATTAGCTGCAATGTACTTTTTTACACGTTGCTTTCTAATCTTTCTGTTCCAACAAAGTGCTTCAAGTATCCTTCAGCTACGAATGTTTGCAAAATCGTGCACCTAATAACCAGTCCAGCTCAGATCTTAATCACCAGTAAAACATTAGAACATAACATTCGCAAAAAGTGGGTGCTGCTACAAATGATGCGTCTTGGAAATCATTATCGTAATGGAAACAATAGTGGTGCTGGAAATGCTGCATTAGCCTGTCATATAATCAATAAATCTCTATTCAAACATAATTCACCATAAACTACCCATTTTACAAGGTAAAAGTCATTGCTTCTTCACATAAATCAAAATTTGATGCTTTATCTAATGTCTATGAAAATTTCTAAATAGGGAGAAGACGTAAAATTAACATGTGTCCAAATTTCATGCAAGAATGAAACCAAGCAAATTTTCATTTCAATTATCAATGGACATAGTCAGAGCTCATCGGTGGACATGAACAAAAAAATAATAATAATAAAACTGCATCTAGAAAACTTCACCTGATCATTAGTCTTCATAATAACCGGGCTTCGTATAATAGAAACCTAAATCATTGAGTTGGTCCGTGCATCCTGTAAAATTCGTCAAATAATGGGTCACTAAGATCTATTGGAGTTGATTCGTCATTGTTCGACGGTGATGTCCTGCATAAACATCAAACAGAAGCACATAAGAACTTTACCTATTCAAATTTTAGGTCTTATTATAAATAGTGTTAACATCTTACGGTGTGTTCAAATTTCTTGGGCATTGTCTTCTATCATGACCAATGTGTCCACACTCCCGACAGTGTCTAATCCCTCGCTTCATTGCCTTTTCCTTTGCTCCCGTTACTCGTTTCGACCCTCCATTGCACCTTACTCTCTTAGGGTCTTTCATATATTGTGTTTGAGAGCTGGACCCTCCAACTTCGTTATTACTTGGTCCATCCTTCAACAACTTCAACTTCACCTGCAAACTTTTTAGAGTCTCTGACAGTAGCTCACATCCTTCTTCACACATTAATGCATCCTCAACCACATCTGAAGCAAGTCGGGACATTGTACTCCGCTTTATTAAAAGACCAGGATCTGCAGAGTCTTTAATTTCGTTGCCATTTGCATCTGACACCAATCCAAATTTCGCAGTTTTCTTCCACCTCTTCAAAATGTATTTATCGGGCATATATTCAATCTGGTCCCTTCTGAACAATGCTAGGATGTGCTTGCAAATAATTCCAACAAATTCAAATCTTTTGCAGCTACACGATGCGTGGTCAGAATCTTTGACATATACGACTTCTGCCACTCTTGTTTCCCAATTTTTCCTTTCGCTCACATTAAAGACAACTTTAGAAGCATCCTCTGTTTTCAGCTCTAGGAAACATGCTGTACTTTGTATTAGTTCTTGCTCAAACTTTTGAAACATTGTCCTTGTGTACAAGGTAGCCATTTGTTTGTTCAATGACATCGGTAGAATACATTGAGCCACTTCAAATGCATCTACGTGATCAGCAACTAACTCTTTTTGACGTTGATGAGAAAGTGCCCTCTCAAATCTTATTATGAAATCCATCAACGAATTTTTCCTTGATATGTATTGCTTGAAGAAACCATGAGAACATTCAGCTCTTTGGCTGCTTGACATTCCAGCGGCAAAAAAGTGTCGTGCGTAGGCTGGAACCCAAGATTCCCTTAAATCAAACATTGAACTTAGCCATGGATGGTCAGTCAAACCAGCCTTTGTAACCACAATATTCCATTTTGCATCAAACTCATCCTTATTGTCAGTATCCCATATGGCTTTCTGGAATTCACCCCAATACTCCTTATAAGCAGAATGTGGTAACTTAACAGAGAACTTTGATGTGATGTGCCATATGCAAAGTCGATGAAATGTAGTCGGGAAGGCTATTGAAATCGCTCTGCTCATTGCCGCATCTTGATCTGTGATGATCGTTTTAGGTTCGCCACCTGGCATGGCTTTCTTAAACTTCTCAAACATCCAAATAAACGACTCAGTCGTTTCCTTGCTCAAAAATGCGCATGCTAGGACAATTGTTTGACCATGGTTATTAACTCCCAACATTGGTGCAAATGTCAAGTCGTATCTATTCGTGTTGAATGTGGTATCGAATACAACAACATCTCCATAAAACCCGTACGCCCGTCTAGAAGTTGCATCTGCCCAAAAACATCGACTAAACCTGTTATCGCCATCTCCCTCAATCTTGAAATAAAAAGCCTCATTTTTTTTCTGTTCAGCCATAAAATACTCGGTCACTAGTTCAACATCGTGGTTCCTCAGCTTCCCATTCACACTACATTCAAGATTGTACATATCCTTTTTGATAAAACCGATTTTATCCATTCCTCCGGATTGCACCTCGAAAATACTTACCTTCTGATTAATGGGAATATTAACCGAACCCAACTGTTTTGTAAGTACTTTTGTAGAATCTGAAATACGACGGTGTGATCTCAGTAAATGCATTCTTCCTGAGGGTGTCATCTTATGATTGTGTCCCTCTGCAAAAAGAGAGAAGGTATACTTCTTGCTCTCATGTGTCTTCACAACCACAATCTTAGCTTTGCAATTGCATCTACTTATTCCCCGCTGTCTTTTTCTCTCCCGAGTTTCATCATTCCGGTATACACCTTGTTTGCAACATACAAATTCTTTTCTCAGAATCTCTTTCTTATTTTTCCCCCAAAAGCTGGAATGAAGTCGAATACCAAAGCCAGCCAAGAATGCATATCTATTATAGAAATTATAAACGAGGTCAAGCGAGTCGAACTTCATCCCAACTGCTGGTGTTTCCTCATTTCTTACTTCAGGAATGTAAACCCTCCAATTAGCTGTTACAGAGTCATCACTCTCTGAGCCCCCAGACATTTTATCCACGTATATTATTGATCTAGTTCTATATTACTGCATAGCAAATGTTAATTCATTAATCAATCATTACTGCATCACAACTTATCAATGCATTCCACTTACACAAAACATTGCCCAAATTGACACAATACACGCATAGCCTAGCTTGTTGGATTCTGATTACACAAAACACAAGCAAAATTTAATAATAGTTACGTCATCTCTTGTGAAATAATCTGGAAAAAATAACATTAGAACCAACATGTTCAACTAAGAACTCAAATGTAATTCAAACCAGCAATTACAGAACTTCACCCAATATCCTCTCCAAATGCTTACTTCTAATGCCATTAAGCCTAAGTTTAGGATCTTTTACCTACATTTCATAAATTTCCAATCCCCCTCCAAACAAAAATAATCAACTAAGTATATTGAATATTCATAAGGAAATGACGCATTATTGATAGCAGAGCAAATGACGCATTATTGATGCCACAAATGACAAATTTCTCACCCTCACAAAAAACAAATCAAACCCAGCAAAATCAATCCAGCAAGAGTGAACTTACCTCTCAAAGTCAAATGACGCATTATTGATAGCAGAGCAAATGACGCATTATTGATGCCACAAATGACAAATTTCTCACCCTCACAAAAAACAAATCAAACCCAACAAAATCAATCCAGCAAGAGTGAACTTACCTCTCAAAGTCAATCGGGAGTTCCGAACTCAGTCAGCTTCAAAGAATGTGGTGGACATTAGAGAGGATTCTTTCGTAGTGGAGACTCCATCTCTACCAAAATCCTAGGAACAACTGCAGCAGCACGAAAAAGAGATATGCTACTTTGCTTTCATCTGGAATCTCTTCTGCTGAACGAAAAAGAGAAGGGGTTTTCACTTCAATCATAGAATCAAAACAGGGCAATAGCTAGGTAAAAGCCATTAATCATCATACCGAGGATACCATAGATCGCAGGCCTCCCAAGGAGCTGATGACAATGGAGCGATTATAGAGTTTGGGAGCTTTGGATCTTTCTAATTGTGGATTTGCATTACATTAAAAAAGAGAGGATTGTGTTCTTGAGTTTTTCACAGAGAGGGAAAAATCTTCAGCTGAAGTTGGGTTTCCAAACGGGTCAGATTTCAACCCGGTTCTACATGCACCCTCTTTTAAAAACTCACCGTTGGATGAAATCCAACGGCTCTTACATACCCCTCAAAAAAACCCCTTATAACTTTCCACTCACTATAGAAGCACTCAAAGATGCAAGTCGTGCTTCGAATTGTCAATGCCTAACTTCAACATGAGGAGATAACCACGTCCCGGCCCATGCCTGATGATCACCCACTTTGTGTTCCTCCAAACGTTGGTCCTGGTACTAAGGGCCAGAATTGGGTTTATGGGCTGTTATACTATGATCACAGTTCCACTTACGGCCTATTTGGATTTGATACGTTTACATTTTTATCCGAGCTAGGGCAACTAGCTATCCCTAATGTGATTTGGGTGGGGACTCTTCAGTAAGGTGAACTTCAATGACTATTTTCATGGTCGTGATAATCCAATATTAGGGATTTTGGGGTTAGGCAAGGGTCACCCCACAGGTATTCAAAAATTATTATTATTAAGACATTGTCGTGGAGCTCAGTGTGGAAAATAGGGAGCGGAAATTACGGGTGTGGAGCTTGAGGAACGCAGGAAAAATCAGAAACGGGTGTCATAATGGATGTTTATAAAAGGAAATAAGGGGAGAAAAAAAATCACAACTCAAAAGACAAAAGCCTAGCTCTGCCAATTTTCTTCCTTCCCATTTCTCTCGATCTAAACTCAGAAATAAAATGGCCTCTTCATTCCCATTTTTTCTCTATCTATTGCCACGCCTAATTTTCATTTATGAGACTTATCACATTTTAGCACTGACTAGGTGTATTATTTTTTGTTATTAATTAAATTCACTTGTGCCGTCAAATTTTATTGTAAGATAAATCCAGCTCATTCCATTTTAAATTCATAAATCTGTCCCTGCCTCGAGGGGAATGCTTTTTCCAGCTCAAGAGAAATGTACCTCGCCCACTTTCTTTCTATTTCCTCCCTCCTACTTCAAAACACAAGCTTATCCCGCCTGATCGGCAGCTGGGTCTCCCCATCTCTCCTAAACTCCCGGTCAGTTCCATCCAAACCCGGAGCATTTCAATTCTATAGAGAATTTCTTTCACTGGGGGAGTACTAATCAAAAGGGGTTGTATTTGGCCCAAGCTCAGGTTTTGGTTCTCCACCTTCATCCCTCCAGCGTTGATAGCTCTCTTCTTTAAGGCTTATTCCGTAGAAGCTAACATCAGGCTATTGGCGTTTTATCCGCATCTTCCCGACCAAGACCCGGAAGGGGTTCGCTTTGTTTGGGATGAACTCGCAAAGACTCAAAGTAGTAGACCCCGGCTCCTTTTAGCTTTCTGTGCTATGGCTCTTATAACTCTTAGTAGCTGTTCTCTCCTTCCCTTCCTTATCCTTAAGGAATTGGATTAAACCCTCAACATAGTGAGGTGTGGGGCGAAAAGAAAATTATTTTCAACCCACCCCCACTTTCCTTCACTTTTTCCTCCTCCAACACAACAGGTAAATAAGTTAACTACGCATCAGTATTAGTCTAATAATCCTCATAATGTACTATGAAAACGAACAGATAAATAATTTAATCAGCAATGGGATACCTTTAAAAGCATCTTGTATGCCTCTAAGACCATCTCCAACCCTTGGGGTGGAAACTCAAATTTTGAGTTTAGCCTCCAAAAACCATCTCTAACCCATGTATTTTGGGAGGTGAAAATGTGAGATGCCTCAAAATTGGACTGGAATTCCACCAAGAATTCTGCCTGGACTGATAAATCTGTGGGGGCCAATTCTGCTTTAATAAATATTTTTTTATTACATGATGTGAGAAGCCCATCACGTGGGCTGTGTTGCTGGCAAGTGGGAATGAAGATTCCCTCTAGTTTATTGAAAAGCAACGGCTATTTTTGGTGTGTTTTGTTATGTTTTTTTTTTCTTTTTTTGGTTGAAATATTTCAACATATTGGATAATCAACGACTCAGATTCATTTTAGGCAATCTCAACAGTAAAATTTCACATCCAACGGCTCAAGCGATTGGCACACACCAAAACAACTAACAAAAAGGTATTACGGACTCATGCGCGTCAAATAAATGTCAACAATCCAACTGTAGTAACTAAAAAGTGAATTTTCAATTAGCAAGGAGCTGGAACAGAAGCATAAAAACTATCTCATTTGCCAACCAAGACGGATATGTGAAAAAGGAATCCACCCAAAAGCATAAATTTCAATCATTATGGTGAAGGCAAAGATACCATTCTTTTTCTTTTTCTTTTAAGACAAGTTCATGTATCACAAGCGCATCACTTTTCCTCTTTAGATATACATTATCAGTAACAAGTATGCCAAAATCTTTTAATTTGCTACAGCAAACAGGAAAAGAATAGAAAAGAAGGGATAGCAGATTGTCAAAAGGCAGTGTATACGAAAGGAAAGAGCAGGTCAAACCTTAATGTATTGAATGATCTTGCAGTTTCTAGGAAAGATTCCAAATGCGCACGCAATCTGGACTCCACCTCTGCATAATCCTCATCTGGGTTGTATGCATGCTATATGCAATAGCACGTAATCAGAGCAAGAAAAAGAAGGAATCAACTGCACAACTTGGGGGAAGTTATAATTAAATAAAATGTACAATGAGTCACTGACAACCCAAATTTGAGGGAGCATTCACTGCCTTCATGAACAATATGATTGAGGGTAATGACAGAAGAGTGGGTGATGTGTACAAGAGAAAAAAGCAGCAGTAGGATATTTTTTCAAAATGCAGATGAATTTATTCACTGATTTAAATTGTACAATTTGGTTAGAGAATAATCATATGAATAGCTGGAATAATTATGTAGCACAAAGAGAGCTATGTGAAGCTGATCAAATAGTATAGAACAGTTCAAGGATAACAATCGTAAGAAAAATAGTCAATTATTGTCAAATGCAAGAAAGACTTTGTAAACCAAAAAGGATAAGACAGAGACGAAAGTCTTACAGTATACCAAATCCATATCAGTGATAGAGAGCGAGAGAGGAGAGCAGAAGTAAGGTAATGAATTTTACTACCAAATCCATATCCAATATTTAATTATTCATACATAATATAATAATTATGCAAATCCCAACAACCAAAGATCATAACTAGAAAAATATATATTACAAATTATATTAGAGAACCATAATTAAAGTTATTATCCATTTTGTTATGATAAGTAAATTACTTTTGTCTTTCCTAAGTATATGAATAGTGTTTTGAATATTAATAAAATCGAATGGGCTTATTTAGTTTTGGTGTTTTTCTTAATTATAGTTTTAATATGGCTTGCAAAAAGAAAGTATGGGTGTTATTTTATTATATATATTTATGTTATATGGAAAAGATTTGTTTTGGAAATTGAATTTTGAGATTATTATTTTTATTATATATTAGTTTATGAAAGGGGATTTTGGATCTTGGCGATGACACGCCATCTCATGTAACCCCAACCCCCCACCACCACCACCACACCCACCCCCTCTCTTCTCTCCTTTAATACACGTGTTTTTGCAAAATTGTCAACAATACACACAAAATGATCACATATTATGCACACAATTTTTACATATTATTAAATAAAAATAATATATATTGAAATATTATATAGTGGCCGAATTTAATGTTCATATGCTTGGCTGTAAGGTAAGTTTATTTTTTTAATTTTCTTTATAATTACAGTATAGCCGCGCGGCTACACTCTATTTTTTTTGACCTTTTGGTTTTTACTAAACAGTATTCTTGAAACATATGTTGCAAACATCATAACTGTACTTCGTAGATGACTGTAATATATCAATCTGTACACAGATGGAAGAAAAAGCCTATGTGTCCTTTCCACACATGAGAACAGATGAAATGTTATTTGACAACAAAATCTTGTCAATGTGTAAAGTTGTTGTGCGAAAAATACAATCAAGGGAGAAATTGACAACTGAGGAAATTAACCAAATATGAAGAATTAAAGTCAAATGGGTGGGTTCTACCATTACTTGGTTCGAGGAACTTGTAACTTCTTCATTTTAGATTATACATAAACTATTGTAGTTCAAATTAGCTTGATGGGAAGGTGGACAAACTTTAGTGGTGTAGGGGGTGAGACAATATTTGTATGAATTCCATTGTGAATCAGCTTAGCTTGAGCCTTGAGGGTTAGTGGTTTTGACCTGCTGCCCCATTTGCAATATCTTGGGGAAACTGCTACTTGCACATATCTAAATGTAATTCTAGCTTCAAAGTGTTTTCTTTGAGTGTAGAATTGTGAAAGCACTTGACAGAATAAATGGACTTGTTTTTTTATTTATTCTTTTTGTAATTAAATGAATGTATTAACAAAAAGGAGGGCAAATCCTACCAATAGAAGACAATCCCAAGCTAACAATACAACAAACCCTAATAGCAATTAGCTCATAAGGATCTTCCAATCTGCAACAAGATAGGAGTTAGCAGGTGAGGTTTTAAACACTCTATAGAGCACAGCGTACCTAATAGAATTCTGCAATTACTGAAAATCCTACAATTTGAGTGTTACAGCAAGGGAGCAAGAAGCGTTTCTGAAAATCCTACAATTTATTTCCTTCCAAATGTAGTAAACAAAGGCAGCAAACAGAAGTCTAATTGTTTGATTACGTAATCTCCCTTGCACATCAAGATCTATATATTACATTGTTTGATTCACATCAGCAATCAAAACGATTTCTGTAGAATTTGTTACTGTTGATGCGCTTGTGGTACTTGAATTGTCCCCAGGAGCCACTTCTGGCATTTGTTGTGGATACAAAAAAGGCTTTGGAGGCATTTCAAGGCACTCAATTTCTCCTTCAAGCATCTCGACTGCTTTATTCATTGAAGGACGGTCACTAGGCTTCATTTGTATGCACCACAATGCCACAATGATCATCTTCTTTATGATCTTCTCTTCCTCCTCTGTGGCGTCTTCAACTTTTATGTCCTTTCCATCACTCAATTGGTCAAAAACCCATGTTGGAAAGTATATTTGGCTTGACTTCTCTATGGTTGCATTTAAATTCTTTCTTCTGCCAGCCATTTCCATCAACAGCATTCCGAAACTATAGACATCAGCTTTGTATGAAATACCTCCAATGTTTTTATAGAATAACTCTGGTGCTATGTATCCGATAGTTCCTCTTGCTGCTGTTAAAGATACAATGCTATTATCAAGCGGGCATAGCCTTGCTAATCCGAAATCAGACACCTTGGGAAGAAAATTCTCGTCAAGAAGAATGTTATGAGGTTTGATGTCAAAGTGCAGAATTTGCATGTCACATCCTCTGTGCAAATATTCAATACCACGAGCCACTCCAAGAGCAATTTCAAACATTTTCTCACAATTCAAAGAGATAACTCCCTGTTGAGAAAATAAGTATTTATCAAGAGATCCATTAGGCATGAAGTCGTATATGAGAGCACGCTTTGAACCCTCAACACAGAAGCCAATGAGCCGCACCACGTTAACATGGTGAATCCTTCCAATGGTAGCAACTTCATTGATGAAGTCTTGCCCATTAGCTTTGGACTTACCCAACATCTTGATGGCAACAAGGCGACTGCTACGAAGCTTTGCCTTGTATACAGAGCCATAGCCTCCTTCACCCAATTTTTCCTTGAAACCTTTGGCCATCTTTTTTATGTTTGAGTAAGAGTACCTTACTGGCATGAGCTTATTGTTCTGCAAAAAGTCTTCTATATTGTCATGCATTGACAAGTGCCTCCTTTTCCATTTGTATATTATGAATGCAATTGCACAGGGAAAGCCAAACACATATAAGACTGTGTGCAATATTCCTGCGCAGTTCACAAAAAGTGGACTCAATAGAGACATTAATTGATTGCTACAATACTATCAACATTTTCCTTAGTACAACATTTTTCATTAGTGAAAGGCCCGGGCGTCTGGTAGCCTTCTCGTGTTTAGTTTTTAGTTGTTACTTTTACTTAGTTTTCATTTTGTGCAACATTTCATTCCATTTTCTCCCTCTCCTCCTTTCTTTCTCATTTTGTCTCTCTATCTCTTTAGCTAAAACTGCAAATTGCTACACAGTAACTGATTTCAAGTAGTTCACATTACCTAGGTAAGAGATTACACAGGTTAATGGAAGCCAAGGAAGGGCAACATTCCTGTTGCACTTGTTGGTGAGCGCAAAGAAATACAACTGGAATACCCATGCTGCAACACAAGTGAAAAACTCAATCATAAATTCATAATTCAATTAAGTATACTTTGATAAAAGTAATGCTACTTTGAATTATATGTTGGATTAGAGAGTCAGCTACTTTGCCTGGTATAGAGGGTATTAACTGTAAGATCTTCTTGTACAAATGTTCTGCATTGCAAAAGAAAATAAGATTCATATTTTGCATATAAAAACATCATAATACATAAGTATATATTCGAAATCAGCATGTCATAGATGTATAATATATCTGTAGTAGATGACTGTAATATATTAATCTGTACATATATGGAAGCAAAAGCCTATGTGTCCTTTCCACACATGAGAACAGTATGAAATGTTATTTGACAACAAAATCTTGTCAATGTGTAAAGTTTCATATCCATCCCATTCTTATCTTTCTCACGGGATTAACCAAGGATAGAGAGCATGCTCTGATACCATGTTATTGTGAAATAATTCGGTAATGATTCTGTGTCTATTTAAATGGGCAAAGCTCGATATACAAGACAATGAAACTAAGAATTAATGGTAACCTATAAAAGTTAAAAATACAATCAGGGGAGAAATTGACAACTAAGGAAATTAAACAAATATGAAGAATTAAAGTTAAATGGGTGGGTTCTACCATTACTTGGTTCAAGGATCCTCCAGACTTTATTAGTGATCTCTTATTTGAGGAATGTAACATGTAATTTTTCTACGGGCATACTCTTAGGGGACATGGGGTACTCTATTAGTGGTGAAGACTACTCAGTTAGTCTGATGACCGAGCCTGTACGTATGTGTAGATAAACTCGCCTAATCCCTGATTACATGGTCCGATTTTTTTGGTACTGTTACTTATTCCCTCTATCAATCAATAATACTATCGCTCCTTTCTCCACACCCAAAAAAAAAAAAAACAAAAACAAAAAAGAAAAAGAAAAACAGTAGTCAAATGAATAAATAAGGCTTGGTGGGTGGTGAAGAAGATATTTAACACCGCTGCGTAATATTGACACCATCTGTAGGAGAGAGAACAAATATGTTGACTCTCGCTAGCATTATTGAATAAGTGAAATCATTAACAGATGCACTATAGTACCTTTGTTGGTTATTGCAGGGCACTTGATTTTACTCACGTTGTCGAGCGTGCAGTTCTCCTTACCCATTCTACATAAGTTACATGCACCGTTAAACCATGAGAGCTCAAAGCCGCTCGCTATTTCATTATATATACCTTCACAGGACAAGTTCCGGTGCAGATCTGTAGATGTTGAAGGTGACACCACAACCATTTGTGTTATTCTGCAGGACTCCCCCAAATCGAATGAACTTATGTTGCCAATCATGACATAAGAAAACATTCCTAAAGTACTGGACAAAGAAGAATTGGCAGAATTGTTGATGCATGGAGCTGTATCAATAAGGCGAGGAGAATGCATTGGATATGCACAGCTGATAAAAATTATAGGCACTTCACGTATCGCTAGACTATACAGTCGGAGTTCTTGAATATCTTTGTCGCTATTATAAGAAAAAGATGAAAAAGGATCTCCATGATCACTAAGGTTGTAGGAGGTTAAAGAGTAATTTGGGTTGGAGAAGTAGTTGTCTTTCTTCTGAACACCAGCATCCACAACTCGGATTGTCCAGTCACTGTAATTGATCGCCTTTACGTAATACCTTCCCGAATACAAGCACATTACGGTAACATTTTCCCAACCACAATACAGCTCAAATTTGTTGTGCATGTAGCCACAATTTTGAAGGCTTCCCTTTAATTGAAATGGATACGTTATGTTGATATTGCCACAAAGGGTGGATGTTTGGAAACAGAAGGAACAAGGAACAAGGAGAAGGAGAAGGGCTATGTGTGCAGCATATAGAAGACTTCCTCTAGACATAGTGAGAGAGAATATTAGGAGGAAGGTAAGCGGCATATCCAATCCAATAGGAATTTATCAAAATTATGGAAGAGCACAGATTAATTAGACAACTTAGGTTCTGGCTATGGCCATTTGGAAGGCAAGCGATAAGCGGCTCAGTCAACCAAAAGCAAAGTCACCAAACAGAAAAAATTAAATATTAATGCTTATGGAAATTAAATACTAAACCCTTGTTGGTTTAGTGGTTATCATTTTTGTTGGTTTTTAGTGTTCAAATCATCTATCCGTCGTTATAAAAATAATTTAGTAAATGCATTTGAACCAGTCCACACATCAATTAAATCTTATATATCCATATCTGTCGTATACAATCAATTAATAACTTAGCAAGAGACCGGAATGCTGCAAGTCATTTTTTTTGTTAGAATAATGCTTCTGATCAATTTCTTATGCTGGTTGCTCATAGTAGTAGATGTTGATGCCATCCACGGCGGAGTAGGCCTTGAAATTTGCAGAGAAGCAAGATGTAAACCGGACGGCCCAGCCATCCGATTCCCATTTCGACTTAAAGGTAAGCAGTCAATCCATTGCGGTTACCATGGCTTTGATCTATCATGCACTAACGACAACCAGACTCTGCTCGAGATGTCATCTCCATCTAACAACCTCTTCGTTGAAAAGATTAAGTACACATCTCAGGAGATTGAAATGGATTACCACAATATCCCACCGGGAAATATTTTTAACTTCAGTTTATCTTCTTCTCCCTTACAATTTGTACCCGGACACAATTACTATAATTATACCCTATTTAGGTGTTCATATCCAAGGGAAAGGAATGTATACACACGCTTTTGTATGATGCAATTGAGCCCTTCGGACCTTGCCAATCCTGAAAACGGTATATATGCTGTCAACACTCAATGTTCTGTTGATAGACTGCCCCTAGAGTCTTGTACCAAGCTGCACGACTATACATCAATTCCAGACATATCATCAAACTTTGGAATGAACAAAATTAGGAAGTTGCACTGGTCCAAACCATCATGTCGACATTGCGAAGAGATGGGCAAGGCATGTAGATCAAAGATTAGTGAATATAGTCTTGCACATGTTCAGACTGCAGAAAGCGAATGTTTAGATTTCCCTGAAGGTATCATTTAACTAAACTTGGCTTTGTTGCAGCAGTACTTTGAAAGCAAATATTATTTATTTTCAGTCATTCGATCCGATTAGTCAGGACTCATAATTATATGGTTTGATAGCAGAAGTACTTTATTAACTTAAATAACAACTTTTACAGATAGTAGCCGTAGAGGGACTCGCATAAAGATATCAGGTGAGTTGTCCATAAATTAAAGCACTTGCATTAACTGCTGGACTATAAATCTGAATCACATGTAATTAGGATAATTTTTGTCATTTCTATCTGCAGTTTGCACAGTTTCTGTGGCTCTTATTGCAGCGGGGACTCTCATCATCTACCAAGCCTACAGCTCCAAGAAAATAGACAAAAGAAATCAGTTGAGGATTGAAAGATTTTTAGAAGATTACATAGCTCAGAAGCCAAGCAGATATTCCTATGCTGATATTAAGAGGATAACAAATCAATTCAAGGACAAGTTGGGGCAAGGGGCCTATGGAACAGTTTTTAAAGGAATGCTTTCCTCTGAATTGCTTGTTGCTGTGAAAATCATCAACAATTCAAATGAAAATAATGGAGACCATTTTACAAATGAAATGGGAACAATGGGTCGCGTGCACCATGTCAATGTGGTTCGCTTGGTTGGCTTTTGTGCTGATGGGTTTATACGAGCTCTTGTGTATGAATTCTTACCAAATGGCTCATTACAAAACTTTTTATCATCAGCAGATAATAAAAGTTCTTTCCTTGGTTGGGATAAGTTGCAAGATATTGCTTTAGGTATAGCCAAAGGCATTGAGTATCTTCACCAAGGGTGTGACCACCGAATCCTCCATTTCGACATCAAACCCCATAACATTTTGCTAGACCAGAATTTCACTCCGAAAGTTTCCGATTTTGGTCTAGCCAAGTTATGCACAAGGGATCAAAGTGCAATATCCATGACAACCATCAGGGGAACCATGGGCTACATTGCACCCGAAGTGTTCTCTAGGAATTTCGGTAGCGTGTCCTACAAGTCAGATGTCTATAGTTTCGGGACGTTGTTGCTGGAAATGGTTGATGGCAGAAAATACTTTAAGGTCATGGAGGACTCCACCAGCCAAGTCTACTTCCCGGAATGGATTTATAACCTTTTGGAACAAGGGGACGACCTAAGGATCCATATTGAGGATGAAGGAGATGCTAAAATTGCAAAGAAACTTGCCATTGTGGGTCTATGGTGCGTCCAATGGCACCCAATAGATCGTCCTCCAATGAAAGTTGTAGTTCAAATGTTAGAAAGAGAAGGCGACAATCTAACCATACCAGCCAATCCTTTCTGCTCTACTTCGAATTGAATGAATACAACTATACTGTCTGCAAGGCATCTGGACATTTGCGTACCTGAAGAGTTCTACCAGTCACCATGATTTGATATGAGATCATGCACTGTAATATTAAATAACATGTGGTGTTGAATATCGTAGTATATGCTAAGTGTTTGGGTTTGAATTTGTCATGAGTCAAATTGTAGTATATGCTAAGTGTTTGAATTTGAATTTCTAAACAAATATCATTTCAGATTTCATAGATTTTGGAGATTTCCCAGAGAGTTTCCTGCGAGATTTCAAGCCTTCTTGAAGCCACTCAGATTACATTGTAGATCGTTTTGCAAACCACGCGTTAGTAAGATTTCCAGTTGATGTATCATTCCCCAACTATGATTCCTTAAGTTTTGTTGCAATTATTCGGTTAGAGAAGAAAATTCCTCAACCATAATTCATTCAATTACTTTACATTTTCCATAACAATGTCACTATTTGCTCTATATTAGTGATTCGAGCTGGTTTTCTATACTACTTTCAGTTCATCTTGTTACTTTCTTGCACTATAGAAATAGTTGAAGTCCTTTATTCATCGAAGACATAGCGACGAACTTATATTGAGCCAGTTCCCCACTCAATTCATACCAATTTCCAACAAATTTTGCTTCATAATGCTAAAAAATTTCTTGAAAGATGTTGAAGTAGAGAGAAGATAGATAAGAATCATTAGATGAAGACATGTGAGATTTGAACTGAATTTTTTTAACCTGCAGGAAGCATGTTTGGCTAACTGATTGTAATAGCAAACTTTGAGCTGATCCAAGGTCAAGAAAATTCTAACCTGCAGGAAGCATGTTTGGCTAATGTTTATTGGCTGATTTAGAATGACAGGACCCGTCCCGAATTTCCCGGAACCTGAGACAAATCCTATGGAAACCCCGACATCACCCGATGTCGGGCCCACTCACTAGACTGTAACCTCCTTTTTCAAAAAGGCGTAGGGGTACAAGACTTTGCACAAATTTCGGCAGAGTCTCCCCTGTAAATTGAACATTCTCCAAAATTTCCACATGCATAAAACACATTTTTATCACCCAATCGGCAGCATGCACAATATAATTTCATGCAATTCCAAATAATCGGCCTCCGGCCTTCACGTAACATAAACTAACTTTCCAAATCTCTAACATATGAGGTTTTAACCTCCTAACACAAACGCAAGTAGTTTAGAGCCTTAGCCTAAATCGTGCAACAAATCCAAAAAAGATTTCAAACTCAACTAAACCACTATCACACTCACTTAGTCCACTGAACAAGCCTCAATTCAACCAAGTTTCAGGACCAACAACGAGGTCCGAACCAACCTCACTAACACAACCTAAATGAGGATTAACCCGCGGATGCACCTAGTAACTTCAGGCTGCCTACGTACCCTTACTGAGGGATCAAGTCACACGTAGTTCTTTCCTAAAACCCTTTTCTTTTAAGTCACAACTCACCAAAACCTCCCCATACGCCGGAACATCCAAAGTCACATATGGGGCCTGTCCGCACGCCGGATAAACCTACGACACGTGTGCAACATTTCATTCCATTTTCTCCTTCCTCCTTTCTTTCTCATGTTAGAAATTTTTTAAAAAAAATTCAATAATGCTATTTGTATTTTGTACCATATTTATTGACCACCGTGCTGACAACCTTTTTAATACAGGTGGGTCCCAAATACAATGACAAGGCCCACTTCTATTAGAGAGATTTTCAATAAATGTGGTCCAAATAGCTAACACTCTATTTTTCAGTTATCAGTAGCTAAAACTGAAAAAGGCTACGTAGTAACTAAATTCAAGTAGTTCAAATTACCTAGGTAAGAGATTACACAGTAAAATGGAAGCAGATAAAGGGGGATTGACTTGTAGCACTTGTGGGGTGAGCACATAGCCATCCGTATTGAGTACCATTTCTGCAGTACACAAGTGAAAAACTCGATAAATTCATAATTTAATGAAGTATAGTTTGATAAATGTAATGAATTATGTAAGTTGGATTAGAGAGTCAGCTACTTTGCCTCGTATAGAGCTTATGAAGTGTAAGATCTTCTTGTACAAATGTTCTGCATTGCAAAAGAAAATAAGATTCATATTTGCATACAAAAAGATCATAATACATATGTATATATTAGAAATCATCATGTCATAGCCTCCTTTTGACCACCAAATTATTTGAAGTGAAAACATCATAAACTAGCCTCCCGTACATGGTTGATAAAAACTCTCTTCCTATTCCTTTGATCAGTATCTCTAACATAATGTATCCGTAGTAGATGACCTGTAATATATTAATCTGTACACAGATGGAAGAAAAAGCCTACGCGTCCTTTCCACACATGAGAACAGATGAAATGTTATTTGACAACAAAATCTTGTCAATGTGTAAAGTTGTTGTGCGAAAAATACAATCAAGGGAGAAATTGACAACTAAGGAAATTAACCAAATATGAAGAATTAAACTCAAATGGGTGGGTTCTACCATTACTTGGTTCGAGGAACCTCCAGACTTGTGATCTCTTATTTGAAGAATGTAACATGTAATTTTTCTACGGGCTTTATCTTAAGGGGACATGGGGGACAATCTATCAGTGGTTAGGTTCCTACCCTCGCTTTGCAGTTGAGCAGGTAAAACTACTAGTCCGACGACCGATCCTGTATGTATAAATAGATTCGCCTAATCCCTGACGATACGGTCCGATTTTTTTGGTACGGTTACTTATTCCCTCAATCAAACAGTAATACTATTGCTCTTTTCTCAGGAAAAACAAAAACAAAAAAACAGTAGTCAAATGGTGGGTGGTGAAGAAGATATTTAAGAGCGCTGCATATTTAAGGCTTGGTGAGGAGAGAGAACACATATGTTGACTCTAGCTAGCATTATTGAATAAGTGAAATCATTAACAGATGCACTGTACCTTTGGTTATTATTGAAGGGCACTTGGTTTTACTCACGTTGTCGAGCTTGCAGTTCTCCTCTTGCCTTCCACATTTTAAGTAACATGCAGCGTTAAACCATGAGAGCTCAAAGCCGTGCTCTATTTCATTATATATACCTTCACAGGACAAGTTCCGGTGCAGATCTGTAGATGTTGGTGACACCACAACCATTTGTGTTATTCTGCAGGACTCCCCCAAATCGAATGAACTTATGTTGCCAATCATGACATAAGAAAACATTTTTAAAGTACTGGACAAAGAAGAATTGGCAGAATTGTTGATGCATGGAGCTGTATCAACAAGGCGAGGAGAATGCATTGGATTTGCACAGCTGATAAAAATTATAGGCACTTCACGTATTGCTAGACTATGCACTCCACGTTCAGTAATAGTGTACCACAGATAATGGGCGAAAGGATCTCCATCACTAAGGTTGAAGGAGGTTAAAGAGTAACGTGGGTTGGAGAAGTAGTTGTCTTTCTTCTGAACACCAGCATCAACAACTCGGATTGTCCAGTCACTGTAATTGATCTCCTTTATGTAATACTTTCCCGAATACAAGCATATTACTGTAACATTTTCCTCACAATATAGATCAAAAGTGTAATTGCCACAGTTTTGAAGGTCTCTGTTTAATTGAAATGGATACTTTATGTTGATATTGCCACAAAGGGTACTATCTTCCACGGTGGATGTTTGGAAACAGAAGGAAGGAGGAAGGAGGAGAAGGAAGAGGCATCCAATCCAATAGGAATTATCAAAATTATGAAAGAGCACAGATTAATTAGACAACTTAGGTTCTGGCTATGGCAGATAACTTATCTGAGATAAGAAAGGAGGGACTTCAGACATGACCATTTGGATAATTTGTGCCAGGACCAGATAACTATAATTATACCCTATTCAGTTGTCTATATTCAGAAGAAAGACAATAACCAAAGTGTTTTGAAAAAGTCTCGTATTATAGTTGTTGAATAAAAACTCAATTTTCATTTATTAGTATCAATAAATATATAGGTATCATATTAATATTGGGTTCAGAGATATTTTCATATGTTTAACTTAAGTCAAGTTCACGTTTGTAAGAAGATATTTGTAGCTTGTGCCCAGCGGGATAGGATGCAAAGCCAATGGTTGAGTGGACACAGGAAGGCACCTTACCAAGTCAAGCCGAGTTAATACCTCCAAGTTGGGGCACGCGTTAGAAGACAAATCACCATATTAAGTCTAAGTCAATAGTTGGTTGAAAGTCAATAGCACCATATCAAATGTAAGTCACAAGTCTTCGATCTCATCCATTAATTTTCTCAATATTCATTAATTACAGTGTGTTTGGATGAGAAAGTTTAATTTTTTATAGAATTTGTAAATGACGGAACTTGGACACAATAATAAAAGTACAAATATGCTTTAAAGAAGATTCTAATGATATTTCTCCTTTCAAAGCTGAAAGAGATCAAAGTTGGAGGGCTTTTACTTCCCATTACCCAAATGTTTGTGGTTACCCAAATTTTTTAGATGCTTAATTTTTTTTTTTTTTTAGTGTGATTAGTTCTTGAAGTCAATTTCACTACATTGCGGTCAAAATTGGTCACATGATGCATACCTGACTAAATTTTTCAGGACTAAATTGGTTTCTTCCCACGCTTCTCTTTCTCCCCATGGCCATAGCTGCAAGCGCCGTGGTCTCTTTCTTTGAAGCACACTCAAATGGGCTTTGGGGTTTGGACTTTGGGCTCCTAGTGCTTATAGTCCCACATGCACGAAGAAAATCAGAAACATAATTTAAGGCTAATTTGGGAACTCAAGTGAGACTCAGGTTTTTTTAATTTTTTTATTTTAATACAAGCATAATTTACTACTATGTATTAATCTAATCTACAAATATGGGGATTCAAACTTGAGTGCAAGGGGCTGAACTCACTATCTTAACCAACTGGCATAACCCACTTGTGCCAAGTGAGACTAAAGTATTAGTTTTTAGGGGTATGCTTCATTTTACTGAAAATGATCAGATCCCATTGTTGGGCCGGCCCATGCTTAACAATTCTAATCAAGCCATCACTAATCTTGGACCAGAAAAATCCGTGCTCAAAATGAAAACAAACATTTGATTTTCTGCTTCCATAAATTCCACTCTTAGTCAAATGAACATGGTGAGAGATCAACGCACAAAAGACTATCATGGTTGACAATATGAACTCATAATCGATATTACATTTAGTTCGCTTTCATGCAACACAAATAAACTACATTTTCATAACATACATCTGCATTCCCAGAAGATGAAGAGACTGAATTCATGGCCTTCCTCGCAATGACTATAATAATTTTGTTATAAATTCACTTGCCCACCTTGCTCACGAGCAATGGAAGCCGAGAGAATTCCAAGGTCACGATTTAAGAATGTCAATGCAGATTCACATTCAGAGATTATTCTCGTGACAGACGAGGGCTCACCCGCAACTGAGTCAGATGATCCGACCGCAAGAGCTGCGTGGGAGTCTCTAAGATTTCTCAAGTTCCCTAGGAACTGCAGTCAATGCAAGGGAAAGGAGACACCTTATTAGCAATTCATGGTCATGCCAACAGTACTAGTAAGAATCCATGATACTAATAAAAATGCAGCTTTCACTTTATTCATTTGCACTGCTCCATACCCAAGTAAACCCAGCTCACCTCACCTAGAAACTCCACACCCCCTTGCCCCTTGCACCTACACCACACACACTCATGCAAAAACACACACACAAAAGGTCATCAGGAAGTAATACCATTTTGAGGAGCAAGAGAGAGAATGGGAGGAGAGAATTCAATGGACAATTTTGGCGAAGGTTTTCTGCTACTGTTCGGTTGAAGAACATGGGAGGATTGGAAACATAAGGAGAATGGATGTTCCTTGTTTAATCTTTTGAAAGAATTTGAACTAATTGTGCCACGGTTGAGCCTTTCTGTCCAATTGCTACATAGACAATACAATGTCTCACTTTCAGAGGTGGCCCTTGAGTTCAGGGGAAGAGAGGGGATGCAAAGAAATCCAGAAATGGTTCAATTACCATACAGCCTCTTTCTTAATGTACAAAAAAAATTTGGTCCCCAATTTCGAGGGTAAAAATAAGTTAGACATGCAGTCTCCCTGTTTCTTGTATTCTATTCTAGAATAAAAAAGGGCTTCCCCACGTTCAAGGAAAATCCTTTCCTGACCTCGAGGGGAATGCTTTTTCCACCTCAAGGGAAAAGTACCTCGCCCACTTTCTTTTCTATTTCCTCCCTCCTACTTCAAAACAAAGAAAATTATTTTCCCCCACCCCCACCTTCCTTCACTTTTTCCTCCTCCAACACAACAGGTAAATAATTTAACTACACATCAGTATTAGTCTAATAATCCTCATAATGTACTATGAAAAATGAACAGATAAATAATTTAATTAGCAATGAGATACCTTTAAAAGCATCTTGTATGCCTCTAACAAGCGATTGGCAGCTGGCCCAAACCCATGGAGCTGGGGTACCTCCATCATGTGTGTCCAGGGACGTATTTCCTACAAAAGCATGACATTTCAAGGTTGCAGCTAAGCGTACATACCTAATACACATGCACACACCAAAACAACTAACAAAAAGGTATTACGGACTCATGCGCGTCAAATAAATGTCAACAATCCAACTGTAGTAGCTAAAAAGTGAATTTCTAATTAGCAAGGAGCTGGAACAGAAGCATAAAAACTATCTCATATGCCAACCAAAACGGATACGTGAATAAGGAATCCACCCAAAAGCATAAATTTCAATCATTATGGTGAAAGCAAATACACAATTCTTTTTCTTTTTCTTTTTAGACAAAAGTTCATGTATCACAAGTGCATCACTTTTCTTCTTTAGACATAAATTATCAGTATCAAGTATGCCAAAATCTTTTAATTTGTTACAGCAACCAGGAAAAGAAAAGAAAAGAAGCCATAGCAGATTGTCAAAAGGCAGTGTATATGACAGGAAAGAGCAGGTCAAACCTTAGTGTAAATCGTATTGAATGATCTTGCAGTTTCTAGGAAAGATTCCAAATGTGCACGCAATCTGGACTCCACCTCTGCATAATCCTCATCTGGGTTGTATGCATGCTATATGCAATAGCACGTAATCAGAGCAAGAAAAAGAAGGAATCAACTGCACAACTTGGGGGAAGTTATAATTAAATAAAATGTACACTGAGTCACTGACAACCGAAATTTGAGGGAGCATTCACTGCCAAGTGTTTAATGGACTTGGGAGGCATTGGGAAAGAAAAAAAAAATCAGAAAAAGAAATTCAAAGTGAATAAGTGGCAACAAAAGAACGTTAAAAAAAATATACTTTTTTATTGTCTTTGGAATAACAAATATACTAAAATATAAATGAATCTTTGGGCATCCTTTGGCACTATCGAGGACATTACTACACATCTCTTCTCTGCAATGAAGCATAGGACAAGTGAAGGTCAAACGGACCGGAAAGATAGGGAGGTGGTGCTTTTAGGTGGCAGGAGTTAAAGAAACTGACTACCTTCATGAACAATATGATTTGAGGGTAATGACAGAAGAGTGGGTGATGTGTACAAGAGAAAAAAGCAGCAGTAGGATATCGTTTTAAAATGCAGATGAATTTATTCACTGATTTAAATTGTAGAATTTGGTTAGAGAATAATTATATACACAAAGAGAACTATGTGAAGCTGATAAAATAGTAGAACAGTTACAGGATACAAATCGTAAGAAAAATAATCAATTATTGTCAAATGCAAGAATATCTAAGTTGAGGAACAGAAACAAACCTTTGATGCCAAATCGTCAACCTTCTGTTGAAGACTTAAGAGTATCTTTGATTGTTCTGAAAGCTTTTTTTCCAATTCAGAAACATCAGGCCTGCAAATGACCTTTGATTAAACGAACAGAATGTTATCGTATCTAATGGAATATGTAGTTCAAACTTAACTTATGCAATCAACCTGTCTAAGCATTATCTAAACTGACTGGGATTGGATTTTATCAGAGGTTGTTTTTTCCAAAAAGACAATTGGTTTGACAATAAACTTTCAATGAAGCAATTATTCTTTTTACTTCAGGGGAGTTGAAACACAAATCGAAAATAGATACTCTTACACTGCATCTATGAGGTCTTTTTTTAGTGGAATAATAAACTTTCAATGAAGCAATTGTTCTTTTACTTCAGGAGAGAAATTGAAACCGAACTGGGAAATAGATATTCTTACAATGGATATATGGACTGAATTTGAACATCAGCAGGGAATAATTTGCACTCCTCGGAGAATATTTGAGCTTGTCTCTCAGCAATGGAATCAATCAGTTGTATGTCCTTTGCTACCTGCTCATCGATACTGCAGAAATCACAGTTCATACCAGATCTCAGGCCAACATGATTGTTTGAAATCAGAAAAAAAATCACGTGCATAATATAGAATGAAATGTGAAATTATAGAAGTGCTACGAGTTCCTTTATTAGAAAATAAAAACTTCCCAACACAAATGTAAAACTTAGTATCATCCTTAACCTCCATTCTTGATTATCAGCATAAATGCTCGCTTCCACAAGATCGACAATAAGACGAAGCATTTCAGTGCGATCTTCATAGCTTCCTCGTCCCTGCAACAAAAAGGTATTGCATTTAGTAAGGGTGGAGGAAACACACAAAGTAAAGAGTTGCTAGATTTCACGTCGAATGCAGAATGCATGATGGTCCAATAAAACATTTTTATTCCTAACTATGTTCATCTTGTCTAGAGTGCCAACTAGATGCATAATGTGCATCTTGCAAACAAATTTTTACATCATCTTTGATTAATTCTGTCTAGTCTACCTTGATAAAAAGTTTTTGATGATCTGCCAGTATAACTTTGTTTCAAATTGACTATTTCCATGGAGGTACATTAAGGGAGATTCATATTTGACTACTTTGATCGTATCTGGGGGACTAATCTAGAATATTTGGATGTAAAGGAACCTCCAATAAGAGAATAAGATTCCAATTTTATCATATAACCAAAAGGATTCACATAATACCATAATTTTAAAAAGCTTGGCATCCTTTAAGAAAAGAGTACCAGTTACCAAAATTTACTAGTATAATTAGATCAATCCATGATACTTTCATATCCTAAAAAATTATTTTCCCAACAGATTCTATGAAAGGTTAATTAAAAACCAATAAACAATAAATTCAAATGTGATAAGTAAAAATGCACTTAATTTGTACAGCTAAACTAAAGAAGAAGAAAAAATCACCCATATAAGCCAGAATAAATACTCCTAAATCAACATAAATCCACAACTAACTTGGATAGCTTCTGTGTCTACAGTAGTAGTAATACCCAAAAACTTTGCAATCTCTGCCAAATCTGCAAAACAGAAGGTCATCATTTGTTATGGTAACAATTAAGAGAAACTTGGTCAGATTATCCCATCACATGACTAAAAACAGTGCAAAATAGAAGGTTCATCATATATAACCCACATACTAAGAAAAATTTGGAAATTTAAACAGTCAACGGATATACCAGCTGGCTTAAGGAGAAGAATAAGTAGCTAAATAAAAAAAGAAGCAGAACGGAAGGATGCTCTACAAAACTATCTTAAAAAGTCCATCACGGATATAGCATTTGGGTGCTTATGGTACCAACATAAATATATTAAGCTATTCCAAGTACAAGCAATATCATAACTGCGCTTGCTTTCTTTGAAGTAATACTGAGTTAAGATTGTGCAAAATAGCTGTAGGATGCCTCTATCTTTTTTATATTAGGATATGGATATGCAAAGTTTTCTCTGTCAAGATTTAATTTTTCTTCTGAATTTTGATTTCCTTTAGCTTTATTTGGGAGATCAAAGATTCTGTGTTATCAGTTTGTCATCTTAATACTGCATATATTCTTTACTATTGGAAGTCTTCACAAAAGTTTGTCATCTTAATTATCATCAGGAAGATATCAAGAGTTTGAAAGACTAGTTGAGCAAAACAATTGTAGCCCACATTTTCATTTGAAATTAATATTAGAAGAGGGAAAGTATAATTTGGATCCACCATTTCATGGAATTCAAAAATCAAATCTTGCAGAGTGAAAACGAAACAAAAAGAACACAGCAGTGTGAGAATATCATGTTTTCCACCATGTATGTAGCCTACATTTGATGATCTAAACAGATCCAGGTTAATTTTCATCACATTCTGAACAACTTCAGCACGACCCAATTCAACATTCTACAAAAAAAAAAAGCCTTACATTGGATGCGAGCAGTCTCTTCGTCACGATCCATGGCGTCCCCTTGAAGACTCTGTTGAGAAAAGGGTGACTTGTCCCCCAACAAGCTGCAATTACACCAAGAACCAGGACAGTCAAAAATGGGGCATGGAGGGAGAATCAGAAAAGTCAAAGAAGAAGTAAACGGCATGTCGTGTACCGGAAGAACAGCCATTCGAGAAGAGCATAGCGTTCCATGCCGGCGAAGAGGAGAGACTGAGCTGGCGCATTGGCTCTCGAGTAATTCAGCATCGCCAGCTTCCTCTGTATCTCTTCCATTTGTCTCGCTGCCATTTCTAACTCAAACACTAAACCAAACACTTCAGCTGAGATCCAAAATCATCACAAGAGGGAGAAATGGGGATCGCTCAAGGTCAATTTGAGACTCATGTTGTCTTCTTTTTTTTTTTCTTTTTTCTTTTTTCTTTTTCCAATGTGTAAGATGTATTTAAAGATTTCAATTTTATTTTTTTTCAATGTGCTAAAAAATATTGTTTATTTTTTAAAAGGCTGAAGCGGGTAAAGTGGGTCAAACGGGTGAAAACACGACCCATTGGTATATGAAACACCATCCATTGAAACTACAACAAACTCCTCATCCATGATTCCCATACCATTGGTAGTCTCTGTATCTTCCATCTGCCAGTGAAACAAATAAAGAATACACACACAAACAGACCAAGACCAGCGAAAAAGGAAGACAACACAGAGAAAAAAAAAAAAAAAAGTCCAACAAAATTTAAATACAGGGAAGTTCATACCTTTAGTTGGAGAGAATATCTAGCGAGAAGATGAAGGTAGCTTGTTGTTTGGTTGGTGAGAATATCTAGGGAGGAAGAAGAAGAAGAAGAAGAGTTCGCGAGAAAGAAGAAGAAGAGTCCGCGTGAAATTTTTTATTAGGGTTGTAAAACGACGCCGTTTCACTTTCAGCCTTTTTAAAACTGAGGTTACTTTAAATTTTTTTTTTAAAAAAACAAATTTGAGATTACTTAAATGAAACGCACCGTTCAGTGTTGTTTCTTTCATTTTTTCTAATGAAATTAATATATACTAGTTTCTTTGCACTCGCTTTCACTGCGAGAGGCTTTTTTTTTAAAAAAAAGTTTAAATTTATTTTAGAATTAAAGAAGATAATGGGTTGTTGTGTTCCATAAAAATAGGATTCATTATCTGATTTTTCTTTTTATTTTAATTATTTTAATATGAAAAAATATGAATTTACTATATTATCCTCATTTAATTAATAATTTTAATTCTTAATGTTTGAATTAACCAAGGACATTTTATGGTATAATGAATGTTTCACCATTCTCTGCCTTTTGCTTTATATATACTAGCCTCTCCGACACGCTTCCACGCTGCGAGAGGCTTTTTTTTTTTAAAAAAAAAATTATTTTATTTTAGAATTAAAAAAGATAATGGGTAGTTGTGTTCCATAAAAATAGGATTCATTATCTGATTTTTCTTTTAATTTTAATTTTTTTTAATATGAAAAAGTGTGAAATTACCATATTATCTTCATTTAATTAATAATTTTAATTCTTAATGTTTAAATTAACCAATGACATTTTCTGGTATTTTAAATGTTTTATCATTCTCTGCCTTTTACTTTATATATATATAAATATATATATATTATAAATTAATATATTAAGTTAATAATACATGCTGTGTATTATATATATCAATTGCAGATTCAATTCTACTTATCCTTTTTTTTCTTTCTAAATTAATATTTTAACACATGGACCTATATATATATTGTATGGGGGTTTTTTTTTTTGTTCTAGCAGCCTGACGAATGGACTTGGGCTGCTGTAAGAAGACGACGAACAAAATCTCCCAAATGCCTGAGTTCGAAACCAAGCTCTCAAAAGAGTTTTTAGAAAATCTGATGAGATTTTAAAAGAACACTTCTAGGTTCACTTTACTAACACCCAAATAAGCATGATAAATCCACTAATGGCTTGGCCTGAGGAGCCTGTGGTATAGGAGCTAAGCTTTCATAAGTTTAGCAATTTGAGAGAGAGAGAGAGAGAGAGAGAGAGAGACATGAGTTCCTTATAAAGAACAAGAGCCCGAAGTGAATAGGGGAATATTAGCACGACTTCTATCCTAAGGGGGAGAAGAAGAACGAACGAAAGATGGAATTGGGTGTCTTGAGTGAATTCTCAGATGTTTGACAAAGCTTGGTCAGGCTATTAATGATTGGGTCTTTCTATGTAGCAAAAGCCCTCTTTTATAGGCGTCAAGAACCCTAATTTTGTCTGGTCTTCCTTTTCCTTTGGTAGTTCCCTACTTAGTCCTATTTTGGTAAAACTCTCTTATCAAGGCATATGGGTAAGGAAGCCTTTGTGGTTCCAACGATTTTGACACAGCTAGACCTCCCCACAAGGGTGAGACCCCACTTTGCTTTTTCTCAACGTTTTCAAAACAGAGCTTATAATGGGGAAGGAGATGGGTGGAGCCTTTTGTCCGATGGGTATTTGCCCTTTACCCATGAATTTCTGCTGGTTCTTGCCTTGGCCCTTTATCTGACTTGTTTGGAGTCTCATCAAAGGTGGAGCACGATGACAGCTTTTCTACAAGCTGCTGGGCTGGGCTTGTGTGTAACGTTGGGTTGCTGGCCTATTATCTTTAGTGGATTTTCGCCAAACTACTGGAAAGGGCTTTTGCTAATTTCTTTGGGGCACTCTATTGATGTGGGTTGGGCTAAGTATTTTGGTAGGTTACTTGGTGTCTTCCTAGAGCATGGGGTAATTTTCTCTTCTCTCTCATGCTAACCCATGTGCTTGGGTTCTAGGAACGGGCTTGAGTTTTAGAGCCCCCAAGTGGCTTAAAAACTTGCGTCTCTTGAACCCTCAATGGACCATATGATTGCTTGTTTCCTTCAATACCACAACCTTCTCAGTAAGCCCGGTTAATTTTGTGGCTTGGGCCCACTTAAGCTCGTGGCATAGTTTGGTGTTAGAATAGTGGCTCTTCTTGCATGATATCTATGCTCGTGCTTGGGGTTTTATTATGCCGTGATAGGCTATAATTGGGCCAAGTAACACCGAATGAGCATCTGAGCGTGATTTTGTAATGTCGGCATGCTCTTGGCCCCTTATGCACGTGCTTGCTTGGCATGATTCGTGGCTTGTAGCTTGTGTTGGCGGCTCTTACAAATTCTCTTTTGTCCCGATTGAGCCTATTTTGCATTCAATCACCTGTGTTGGGCCAAAGATTAATTTGGGTTTAGCCCCTTGGATTTTTGGGCCTCAACATATATATATATATAATAGTACAACCCTAATTTCTACCCTTACCCAATAATCCCCATCAATTTCAAGAATTCTCTCCTTTTGGTATGAATAAATATTTTATGTTTTGGGATTGATTATTATGCCTAAAAGACTAAAACGCCTTGCATCTACGTCTCGCCTTTCAAAACATTGTTTAGAACGTAACTTGAGAGTGAGAAAGTGATTTGGGTTTGTTTAAGTTAGTTAGTGAGGAGGAGGCAGAAGATGGGAGAAGACGCAAAGAATAGATAGATAGGTTAGCTAGGGATTTTATTTTGTAATGTAAATTTACAAAAATACCCCTGCTCTTAACGGGTTAACGGGTAATTTACGAATTATACTGAAATGACCCGTTAAGATAACGGGTGCTTAACGAGTTCACTAGTCATTAACCCGACCCGATAAGGCCAACCCAAATACTGATATTTTCATGTGAAATCATGTCATGTTAGCAAATCGTGTGCAATATTGCCAGGTCTACAATTGATGAGCACAAAACCCCTCTAAGATTTCAAAAATTACATGAACACCCCTTGAGGTTTTAAATTGTTTTCACAAAACCATTTTTCGTTGATTTTCCATCCAAAGATTGATGATTTTATATGAAATTTTTCTCCAAATGACAAAGTTAGTCTTTGAGATTAGCTTGCACATACACTTATTAAGGTTAATTTTGTCATTTGCACAAGTTCTTTTTATGTGAAATCATCAATTTTTGAATAAACAATCAATCAAAATGGGTGTGAAAACAATTTGAAACATGTTGAGGCCCAAAAAATTCATGGTTCGGCCCAAATAAATTATCGGTCCAATGCGATACCTTACCGAGAAGAAACCCGATTTGGGCACGCGAAAGTTTGTCATATGCGCTTGGCTTGCACACATGCCACATCAAGCAAATAAGCAACACGCCACGTTACAAGCTTAAGTGGGCCCAAGCCACTCAAATGCCCAAGTCTTGCTTGAGTGGATTGTCGTATGGATGGTAATGAATTGTCGTGAGGCCTATTGATGGGCCGAGAAATGGAAGTCCTCGAGTTGCTTGGGAGCCCCAGAACTCAAGCCCATTTGTTAGGCCCAAACATGTGGGTGAGCATAGAAGAGAAAGTAGCCTATCATTTCAACCAAAATAGCCCAACAATTGATGAAGTTAACCCATTTACTTGGTAAACCAACTTATTGTCTTAGAAGGCCCAAGCAACCCAAGAAAATATCTGCAAATCTCCAGCACATGGGGGGAACGAATCCCAACGTAAGCCATTAGAAAAACCAAGGGATACTTGAACAAAACGTGCATACCCATTTCTTTCCCTCATCAGACCTAGCCATGGAATAAATAAGGAAAGAAAGGAAGGAGATGGCTGGGAATAGGAGTTCCCCACTGAAACAGCTACGGAAAAGGGCATTGAGCTCCCAAAAATCCCTGATTTTATGCAAATGGGTAGAGAAAATTTCACCAAGATGGGAAAAGTCAAGGGAGAAGAGGAGAATGGAAGGGAAAGACTTGGCCAAATTGGATAAAAACCATTAGGATTTCTTGGAGAATAGTAGCTTCCAGCGCCTATAAAAAGAGGCATTTCCTACCTATCATCTCAAGACACATCCAGAGAGCAAGCTTCATCTCTCATCCCTGAAACTCTGCAATTTCGAGCCTCATCTTTCCATCTCTCCCCATTTTCCCTTTTGGTAAAATTTTCCAAAGTTTGACAGAGTTTTCGTCGAGCTGTCGAAAACTACCCAGCACACCCACTACTTCATCACTAACTAAAACCAACCACATCCAGAGAGCGAACTTCCTCTCTCACCTACAAAACCTAGCAAATTCGTGTTCTATTCATCCTTTTCCCCCCAGGAACGCATAGCTTTCTCTTCAGTGCTAAACTCATGACAATTTTGCTCCCATGCCACAAGCCTCTCATGGCAAGCTAAAAAATCTATCTGTAAACTATTGTTATTTTTGTTGGTGAAAGTAACCAAGGTGTTTCTTAAGGCATCTCTATCTTTTCGAAGCATTTTTGGGGCTTGATCTCCGAACTCAGACACATGGGGTAATTTAATCCATTTTGCTCTTTACGGCAACCCAGCCCATTTGTGGCTGCCTGAAGAAAAAGGCTCCTACAAAACCTTAACATGTTTTTGTGTAATTTTTGAAACCTAAAAGGGTTTTGTGTAAACACCAAAAATCTCATAAAGGTGTTAGTGTAAATAACTCTTCTCAATATTGCATAGATATTTTAAATTCGAATCCGCTAGTCAATCCAAAAAAAAAAAAAATTCCCAGTTAATAATATTGTATATACAAATTTTAATTATTTGACATTTTCATAATTCATTAATTGGTCAGGGAGCCAAACTCGGCCAATTGAAGGGGTTGATTTCCAGCTAAAGATAAAGAAAAGGGAGTGGCTTTGTATTGTAGCCGCAGCTTTACGTTTTGGCTTGAGTGGTTCGGGTAAAGGTTCGGGGGTTTAAGCAAGAACATTAGAATGTCTAAGCAAGTACCTGAAGCTGAAAGGGACGAAAAGGGCACTTTAAACCAGTGAAAAATCTCGTCCTCAATCTCCAGAGCTTGTTGGTTTTTTTATTGCAGAATCTCTGTCTCTCTCTCCCCAACCAATAGCTACAACAACAAATGCTTACCTTGAATCTAAGTTGTCCTTCTTCCACTGTCATTTTCTCCCAATCCAGACATCAACACCCCATTAATGCCTCCTCTTCACTTCTCAATCCGAATCTTCTCAACCGAATCCAAATCCAGAGAACCTTACACACCTCATCTCCTCTGCTGCACAAACCCACCTCTCCCAAACTTGAAGCATCCACCAAAGTCTCAAGCTTTAGCAGAATTTATGGCCACCCAATTGGAATTTCTTCAAAACCCATATCTCATGTCCAAGATTGGGGCTCAAAGATCAGTCAATTGAACAAAACCTGTGGATTCCCATCTGGGTTTTCTTCCAAACCCAGATCCCAATTCCCCAAAGCTGCATCTGAAGCCAATCCAGAACGAGGAGAAAGTGAAGCTGCAGTTTCAAAGCCCAAGGCCACAACCGCCCAGCTTGCACTTATTTTTGGGCTCTGGTACTTCCAGAACATTGTCTTTAACATTTACAACAAGAAGATATTAAATATTTTCCCATTTCCATGGCTTCTTGCTTCTTTTCAGCTCTTTGCTGGGTCTGTTTGGATGTTGGCTCTCTGGTCTTTGAAGCTCCAACCATGCCCCAAAATATCAAAACCATTCATAGTTGCACTCCTTGGACCTGCATTGTTCCACACAATAGGCCACATCTCAGCATGTGTCTCATTCTCTAAGGTGGCTGTTTCTTTCACCCATGTAATCAAATCTTCAGAGCCTGTTTTCTCGGTTGTCTTTTCGTCGTTCGTAGGCGATTCGTATCCTTTACAGGTCTGGCTTTCAATCCTCCCTATTGTCTTGGGTTGTTCTCTAGCTGCAATTACCGAGGTGTCATTCAATTTCCAAGGCCTGTGGGGTGCGTTGATTAGCAATGTTGGGTTTGTGTTGAGGAATATTTACTCAAAACGCAGTTTACAGAACTTCAAGGAGGTAGATGGGTTGAATTTGTATGGTTGGATCACTATACTTTCACTCCTCTATCTGTTTCCTGTTGCTATTTTTGTTGAAGGGTCTCAATGGGTTCAAGGGTATCACAAAGCTATTGCAACTGTAGGAAAACCATCCACATTTTATATATGGGTGTTGTTATCTGGAGTGTTTTACCATCTCTATAACCAGTCATCTTATCAGGCTCTTGATGAAATTAGCCCCTTGACATTTTCAGTTGGAAACACAATGAAGAGAGTGGTGGTAATTGTATCTACTGTGTTGGTGTTCAGAAATCCAGTTAGACCTCTTAATGCACTTGGATCCGCCCTTGCGATATTTGGGACTTTCCTGTATTCACAGGCAACAGCATCTAAAAAGCAAAAGGGCGGTGAAAAGAAGAATTGAACATAGTTTTTACTTGGTCTGCTTCAAGTGTATTATTCTTTGATCTGGTAAAATTTGTGATTTGCTCTGGTTTATTCCACAGCTAACAAGTTTTAGTAATGTCCAAGGTTTTATTTCATGATATCTTCTCTTTGATTTTTATCTTCATTTCTCTGTGTATTAATGGTAAATTTCACTAGGATTGATTAGGCCTTTCTTCACCCTACTTCACTTGTTATATGCTTGTTGCTTGCTAAGTTTTGTCTGAATTGTTTAGGTTTTGTGTTTGTTTGTGCCTACATACCTAAGAAGCTAAGTGTAAAGTTCTGTTTGGTTATACGTATGGAGAAGGTCATTTTTTTATATTGAGTTTCAAGTTCAATTTTATTTTTTTTTATCAATTCAGTTTGATCTTTTTCACTAAATGCAATTGAAAATACTCGAAATGCATGTTGTCTTGCTTTACTATGAAGAGAATTCTCTATGGTACAAGTCAAATTTTAACTTAGAAAGAACAATGGCAGGAAAATTACGAAACTAAATACAAGAGTGATCATAATAATGACCCAAATTAGCTAAATTGTCAACAACTGTATTAGCCCACCAGTAACCTGCTCTTTTTGCGTGCTTGTTATTTCCTGATATACGGATTTGGGTACTCTATCAGATTTTTTTTTTATATACTTCATATACTAAAATTTCAACAGGTAAGAGTGTGCCACATCTTTAATGACCCTCACCATTCATAAATCCAGATTTTTCTTAAACTTGGGGAAAGGTCGTCGTAGACGTGGCACTATTGGAATTTTTTGATGAATTAAACAAGAAGAGTGGAAGCAAGGGACATGTAGCTCAAATAGTTAAGAGCAGTTTTTCCTGCACTGGAAGTCCTGTGTTCGAATTCGACCTTTCCAATATCACTTGTGCCAAAAACAAAATAAACAAGAAGAGTGAAAAATTAGAAATTGGTAATGATCAAAGAACACAATTTTATATTATAGAACTATAGATATCATAATCCCCATGGGAGTAGTTTGTCAGACCAGCCGTTACAAATATGCAAATTAACAACACAGGTCAATAAAGAAAGAAACAAAGACTTCTCAGCAAAAAGGAAGCAAAATTGCCAGAAAGAATTGGCGGGAAAATTAGACTATGTTATTTCAAATTTTAGGAAATACATATATAAAATAGGAATATATGAACGTACAGTCTTACCAAAAATAAATTAGCACAGTTCTTAAACCGAGCTGAGCTTTTTTCCAAATGGGTTTCAAATTTCTTGGCTTTAGGCATTGTTGTGAATATGCCCAAGAGCTGTGGATTTCATAAGAAATGCCTAAATTCTTCATGTCATAAGGCCTGCCCAACAGATGGGTTTACTGTTTATGTCTATTGACAAACTTTCATGGATAGGTTTCATTGTGTAATAAGTTTTTATTATCTACAAGTGCATATAATTCCGAAGTTCTGTGAAATTCTTTGCAACTTTCCATTACCTTTAAAATTCATGATCTCTTTTTCATCATAAGATGTTTTTTGTGTTTTGTTTGTACTTTTGAGTATCTTTTCATCAGTATTATGATTGTTTTTGCATATAATTTCTTTGTTAATTTCCAGTTGATGAAATGGGAGACCTACCCACATCAAATCCCATGATTGAACTAGAAGGGGATGAATTTTGGCCACTTTCTGGGAAACCCTTTTTTGATGTGGTTCTCACGAAAACAACTATCAAACTCATGTACCAACTGGTAATTATCCCCTAATTTCACATGTTTAAATGGTGGTGAGACTTTCTCCTATGTCAATTTCTTAACTATTGGTGCCAGTCTACATGATCATAGTTGCCAATTTTATCACATAATCAAATTGGAATGAAGTAACAATTTGTTGGATGAGCGTAATGTATGGGCAATTTGCATATACTTCTTAGTTTTAAATAAAGGGTTGGCTTGTTCAAGTGAAAAATAATCTAGCTACTGCTGAAACTTTCTTTTTCTTTGCAATTGTAGGCAATAATGTTGTGCATTGCTAATTCTCTAATTTGGGATTATCAATTTCTTCACTTTAATTAGTCTAATTCGTTGAAATAATCATTTGTTAGAGCAGGCGGTCCCAGGAAAATTTAGTGCAACACTACCTTCCTATTCAATCCCTACGGTTCTCGCATTTCAGGGCAAGAACTGGGAGATGATATATCATGGATCATCTAGTTGTAAAAGGCTTGATAACTGGAGACTGTTTGCCATTGACAACAATTTGAAGGTTGGAGATGCATGTGTGTTTGAACAACTGAAGTGCACTAGTACTAGGCTAGTATTCAGAGTCCAAATTCTCTTAGGTGACATCCCATTTGAATTTCTAAACAAGCTCAATGGTGATAATGTAGATGCACCAATTGTTCTTGAATAGTATATGTCGTATTGTCTTTTAATAGATGTTGTCAATTTTCCGAATGAGATTACTTTCAAGAGCTAATATGATTTGAATTTGGTGAAACTCTAGCATAGGCTATTAAGGATAGTTGTATGATTTTGAGTCCATATGTTCCAGTCTAGGATTATGGTGTCATTTGACATGATACTTTAGTAACATGAGTATCTATTATTGTTCAAATACCTTTAAAAACGTAATTTAGTAGCGTACTTTCTAACAATCCTCTTTAATAATTTCTTACCATTCAACTTACATGCTGCTCAAAATGCATCAAATAACCTGAGTTTGATATGGCAGAGTACAATAATATGCAGGATATATGTCATCCAGTCCAATATGCAGAACTCAAGTCCCTAATTTCTTCACAAATGTGTTAGTTTAACAATTCTTGAGGTTTGAATATATATATATATATATGTATATATTTTGGTCAGAAGATGAACTTCATTTCAAAACCCCACCCAAAAAGGGGAGGGCACAGTAACAACAAACAGAGCAACCTAGTAAGGAAGCTAGAGAAACTAAACTAATCTGCAATATCAGGCAGACATGAACAAAGAGACTGTCCCAGATGATGATATCATCAGACAAACAAACTTCAAAATGACAAAGCAAACTGGATTAAAAGCAGCAAAAGAACCCAGTAAGCAAAACAACATCAAACTCAAATGAAACATAAATCCACCACAAATCAGCCACCATATGCCAACCACAATCATAGCAGCCCCAAGGCAAGGGAAACAGGACCATGAGACTGGAAAGAGGTGGTGCAAGCAGTTGAGCCGTAGCAATGCCGTAGCTCTACACAAATTCCACTTTGTAAGCGATTTCTCGCTTTGCTAGATCGCTGCAGTAGCTAATAGATGGAACCAGATCGAGTGGGGAGAAAGGGGGTCTGAGTAAAGGTCAGCCCGAGAATCTCCATCTCCACCAGAGCCATAAACACCAGTACACCTAAAGGAGGAAAGAAAGAACCGATCGGAGGGCAGCCAAGGAACAGGGTGAAAGGATTGGAATGGGGAGATCTGGGGAAGTAAACCGAAAAGAAGGCATAAAGCCCCATAAACGAGCATTAAAGCTCAGGCACATCACCATCTCCTCACAAGGAGAGAGATTCGGACACAGCAAAATGGAGGTACCCAAATGCATCGAGAGGAACCTCGAGAGAGAAGCAAACCAGGGATGGTAGGGAAGGAGGAGGGGACAAGGCCTCCTACCCCCAAAGAGATGAAACGGCACTGGGAGTTGGGAGAGTTTTTTAGGTTGCTACGGTTTCTTTTTTTTATTTTATAATATAATAATTCCAGTATCTTCATACCTAAATAAATTCTTTTTAAGCATCCCAATAGCATTAGAAATGCAAAATCATGTCCAAACTCCACTCTATATAAAAGACAGAGATTTAACTGACAATCATTTCACCATACCTTGATCCATACAAATCCAAATAAACAAAGGAGCCAAACAAAATATACATTTCAGTGTCCAATTTAATAAGTTTCCTCACGAGCCTGATGATCTGCACCCATTTCACCTGCATATATCTACAAGGAAATAAACCAAATTAATAGGTTTACATTTACCCCTCTGCCCATTATCCACTCTAAGACTTGGAAATCATTAGAGGGTTAGTGCAATAAAATCAATTTAAATTCGCGATTGAATCTCTTCTTTCCCATAAAAGTAATTCTCCAATCCAAATATATTAACAACACATCTTCACTGCAAGTTTCATATTTAAATGATGAACCAAACTTAAATGTGATTCCATAAATGACAACATATAAATAATATAAGTATAATATAAGTCATGAAATCAACAAGCTATAAGTCATAACTGTAACTACTATGGTATAGGGCTTGTTTCAGTCAATGAAAATTGTGAGAGGGGATGCATTCCCAGTAAGTTAAGTACACTCAAGTCCTATTTAGTCCTATTCAAGCCTCTACACTTGAAGTCCCAATACAAAGTTTGTCTTTTTTCCTTTTTTACTTTTCTAAAAGGATGTTTGTATAGCGGCTTTCACACTATAAGGGCGGTAGCCCTCTCCATTGGAAGTTAAGTGCGCACTTACTCTAATAGTAGCTTTCACACAGTCCCTAATGGGTAGCCCTCTCCATGTTTTCTAAAATGGTGTACTAGCTTCATAATATAGGAAGCCGTTAATGTGGTAGCTTTCACTCTATTAGGGTGGTAGCCATCTCTGTTAGAAGTGAAGCATATACACCTACCTACCTCAACATTAGCTTTCACTCAACCCTAGAAAGTAGCCTTCTCCTAATTTATTGTGTACACTAATTTTGTATAGGTAGCTTTCACACCATTAGGATGGTAGCCCTCTCCATTAGAGATTAAGTGTGTACCCACACCTTCATGGCAGCTTCACATGTCCCCTACATGCAGTCATCTATATACATAAACCCTCCTTAAAACGTAACATTAGTGGTCAATCTAGAGTCTATCATTTTACAAGTTTTGGAAGGGTTTACTCCATTGGTCAATCTATGTAGTCTTTTACAAGACTGAAAAGAACTCTAAGTAGGTACCCTGACTAAACTGAAAATACGTACTCCTCACACTTTGTTCTTTGGATTCACAAGCCCATGACCAAAGTAGTTCTAGCTAGTGAATGTAACTTAACTTGTTGATTCCAAGTGTTTAATGAAATTTTTGTAATGTTGTCAGAGACCTTAAGAAATAAATTTATAAAAAAAACAAACTAACTATGTCCAACCAACCAGGAATAGAAATATCAAAACATAAAAACTCATAACAACACAAAAAAGAAGCAAGAAACACATAAAAACTCATATGCCAGTGCCAAACATAGAAAAACAATGCTCAAGAACTATCCACTTTCCCCCTAATACTGAGCATACGGCACAGTTCCTTCGTCACACACTCAGATCTGGATGCAATATTGAGCATCTGACATTGAGTCCTAGTGGCATCCTCAGTAGAGGGCACCCCTGGTCTTGAGCCAAGGCCAGAGATGTCGACTCCACCGCCACAAAATGTGGCATGGGCAGTGAATGTGGCGGCGGGGAGTTTAGGTACCAGGGGCCCGCTCAATACTCAGGTATCGATATCGAGAACTTACCTTTGTGACTACGCCTTCACCTCCCCATCTGAGAAGAGAAGAATGTTGGACGCAACGCCTTCGAGGACTGCCATAATGAGCTATGGCCACCACTGGTTTACTGGGATAAAGAAGTACCCCTGAAACTCATCCTTCGCCCAAGAAGAGAAGAATGCTAGACGCAACGCTTTCGAGGATTGTCGTCGTGAGCTATGTCCACTAATGGTTTACTGGGATAAAGAAGTACCTCTGAAACTCATCCTTCGCCCAAGAAGAAGAAATGCAAGAGTAAACGCATAATCAAGACTTGGTTGCAAGCCTAATCTTGCTACGCATAATCAAGACTTAGTTGCTAGGCTAATCTTGCTACACATAATCAAGACTTGTTGCTATGCATATAAAGGGAAAGTGAAACACTTGAAAACCCCTAATACCCTAGAAAAAAAAGAGAGACTATTATCATTTTTAACATCCAATGGTTTAGAATACACCACCATCACTCGTCCAATTTACCAGGTAACCATATTTTAGTTTAAAAAAAGTTCATGTCGCTTTATACTCCAACAACAACAAAAAATCGCTTTATACGACTGATGATCTTATATGTAGTAATTTCATTTTACCTTTGTAAGATTAGTTAAATACGAAACGGGTATAATACGTATAATATCTAAGTTTATTATTCGGTTACTTTCTTTAAAATATACGGTAAAAAATTTGATCATTTGATAAAAATCTAAATTTATTTATTATGTTTTTTGTAATTTGTAGTAATTTTTTCTAAAATACGTGAAATTCCAGATAAAATTGGCAAACAATAAGTGTATTATTGTAAAATGTTTGAAAAATACTATTGTCTTATTTGTGAAAATAATGTATGAGTGGTTGTGACTCAGCCTCAGCCTCCCCATCCTGAAAAGAGAAGCGCAACCCAAGAATGCAAAGAACATGCTCGGGGAAAGACGATCCCAAGAGTGCAGCTAAAAGGTTCTATCCGCCTGACCGAAATGATGTACTCGGAGCAACCTTGAGGACCAAGTTAACCATATTTATAAAATACAAAAATACAAAAAAAAAAAAAAAAGTTTTTCTAGCAGTTTTACCCCCTATATTATTTGCATATTGTCAATTTAGTCCCGTAACAAGTTTTTCTGTAATTTAAGAACTCCAATTGTTTTGTCCACCGCTTTATCCGCACGATGAGGGATGATGTCATATGTAATCATTTCATTTTACTTTTATATGATTACTAAAATACGAAACAGTTGTAATACGTATAAAACTTGTAAGTTTTTTTTTTAAAGAAAATAATATGTAAGTTTATTATTTGATAAATTTCTTTAAAATATACAATAAAAAAGTGTATTATTGTAATAATATGTGAAATTCCATATAAAATTGGCGAAAATAAGTGTATTATTGTAAAATGTTTGAAATATGTATGAGTACATGCATAGTACTCAAATCGTACATTATATACAAATTCGTTCATATTTTTTTAAAGGGAGATTCACTATTATACCCAATATAGAGGTCCAAATTATAAAAATACCCTATGAAATTGACTTTATAAACACACCCAAAGCTCATTTACAACATAACAAAGAGGCTTTAACTTCTTATAAATTATAAAACTACCATAAATTTTTTTAAACAAGCCCAACCCCAAAATCTCATAAAAATACCAAAAACACTCAATAGGGCATTAAAGTAATTTAATAATCAATATTAAATTCAATAAGGTCAGCTGTTATTTTTTGGGTTTGTTTATAAAAATTCAATGGTGTAAGGTTTATCTATAATATTAGTGCTAAGAATGAGTATATCACTAAATATCTCTTTTTTAAAAGCATGCAACATACAAGATTTGTTTTTTGAAATAGTACATATGCATATTATACGTGCATTAAGGAGGAAAATTACATTTTTACCTTTATGTTGAATGGGTCAAGAAATTAACCAAATTTAACTTCAGATACCCTTTTGCAAGATTTTAGGTCATGTACTAATCTGAAATGACCCTCAAAATTCAGATACTTTTATGTAGTTAATCTTTATATTTATTTTTCATTTATTCTTTATTTTTAGCTATTATGTTATTCCCGACACAAAAACGAAAAATAGTCTGTATATAGCTAAGTTATGTTATTGACCATTTTATAAGTTAATTGAAGTTTTTTATAAATAAAAAAATAGAAGTTTAAACAAATTTATGACATTTATTATTTTAAAAAAACACATAACAACTAAGTTAAAGCCGTTTTCTTCTTGCCCAGTGGAAAGGCTCTTTGCCTCTAGCCCAGTAAAAAATGGTATTTACTTGTGAACCAATAGTCTTAGATTTGAACCCCATAACACATTGTTAGTGTGTATATGTGAAAGCCCCTTCCCTATTATAATTTATGACATTTATATTTCATGCCTTAAGTTGTAGAGGAGATAAAATTGCATGATAGTTGTTATCATTTATTACATGTGACAAAAACCTTTATATGTGTGGTTGCACATGTGTGAACATGTATATAATTATTTTTATAGCAATCTTAAATATGTACGCATAAATCATTTCTATACCAATGTTAATAGATCAGATATTCTTTCCACAAAATACTTGAGATATTGGAAGCAATTAAAGATCAATAATTTATGCCCAACCAAAATGTTGGTCTCACCTAATATTGAGTATTGTTTATCCAATGATGAGAAGCATGGTCCCTAATTGGGCCGGGGATACTCAAATTTAAAATGAAGAAGTTCCCAGCTGGTCGTAGACTCAACAAACTTATTTTGTGTGAGATGAGGGCACTCCGCAGCTAGGAATGGGGATATGGACGGACGGAGATGGGGATGGGAATGAAGATGTAGATTTTAAAAAATAAGACGGTAGAAGTGGATGTGGCAAGGGGCGAGCCAACCTAGTTTGGTCCCACCCAACACTCATGCCCGAGTAATAATGACATGGAAAGCTTACCTAGTGGACGATGAATGACCCCTTCGTCGCAGCCGGACTTATGTAACCCAATAGTACAGTAGTAAAATTATCCACTAACCAATTCACCTTTGGAAAACTAATTTGCTAAAGGACTAAGGGTGGTAAAAACGTAAAAACAAATGTGTATTGTGTGGTGTGATTAGATGTGGTGGGCTGCACCGAAAGTCGTATTTGTGGCCACTAATTAACAAAGAACCAATGCCCTGTCCTGCCCCCACTACTCCTAACAGACACACTGCCATTGGAAGTGATTGTGGCAAGGGGCAAGTTCAGGTAGGCTGGTGCTGCCCAAGATTCACACTCGAGTGATGGAATAGAAAGCATACCTAGAAGACGACAAATGACCCCTCTGCCGTGGCTCAACCTATGTAACCCCATCTTGTAGCCCACTGAAACTTGATAATAGAAGCCATACTTGTTTTTCTTAATTAGGGAATTATGTGCAAGTGAAACGCTGAATTGTTGTAGAGTGATGGAGCAAGGAATGATTGTGAGTATTGTGATCAAGTTTTTGGTGTATTTATAGTGGAGTGGTCATGCCATAACTCATTTATGGATAAATTGCTTGTAACCCAAGTTTAGTTTTCGAATTATTTGTGTAAATTATTTTATGGACCAATCAAGACTTGACATGTCACGTGTATTGAGATAAATGAAGTGGCAGTACTACTCCAACCATGTATATACCAGGTTCCTTTGTTGCATATTATAATACTTTTCCTGAAATATGTAAACTATTTCCAGCAAAAAGAAAATAAGTTTCCATTTTTCACCAATTATGTATATGCATGGCTTTACGCATGATAAGGGTTTTGTTTTAATTATTTATTTCACATTATCTCTCACATAAAACATTTTTAACAGTCTTTTGTTTAGGTTTATTGGCATTAGAGACCCATGTTCTCTTTTTGTGTACTCTTAGGTTGTGTTAAGATGAATTTGAAATGACGGGATTTTGAAGTGAGGGATCTCAAAGTGATGACATTTCGAAATGAGGGGACTCCCAAAATGATGGGATTTATAAAGTCAGTTGTTTGGCTAAATATTTTGTTGGTGGGATTTGATTGGGTAATTTCTTGTAAACATAATATTATTATGTTTTTTTTTTGCCTACGTATCATCAAATTACATAGTCATTTTGAAATTAAAAAAGTATAATTAATAATACATAATTGGAACTAAATCTGGTTTGAAATTAGTTTTCTAATCTTTCTTCATGAACTTTATTATAAAAGTCTTCTTCTTTTTAAGTGGAATATTCTTCAACAAGTGAAGTTTTGTCCTATCATTTGCTAGCAACTCAATCACATCCCAACATTGATTTTCATATAAATCTAGAATTGTAGTTACCGCATCATAGACTTCCTCAAGAGTTGCTTTTTTTTGCATCAGATTTTGTCATGAATTGTTTAATAGAAACAGCCATTTCTGCAACTGCACCAGCAAATGACATCTTCAGCCTTTAGCTTCGGGTTTGAAGAAATATTAGATGTAGAAGAAGCTGTCTTTCTCTTTGGAGTATCAATCATCCCCAATTTCCTCAGTTGCACTTACACTCATACTATCTCCTTCAACACTCTTCACATCATTTAAGTCATCTGGATGTTCAGGCCCTTCGCCAGTGGCCCAATCCTTTCCACAGAAATCTACCATATCACTCCATTTCGGAATTGACTTATAACAAGGCTATGGCTTCCATTTGATTTATAATTAGTCAAACACTTTTACTTACTGTCAGCAAGCAATTCATAACATGATTATCATAATTAAACGAACAAATAAGCAGTGAATTTGTCTAAACAGAGTAGCCACCTAAACCTACTCCCAGTCACAGTTTAAGTCACATTTGAGGAAGGAAGAAACAAAATACAATGTAGTCTCTAATTTAAAGGCAAATTTGAGAGGTGGCTATTTGAGAATCTGATTGAGTGGAAGAAAAAACATAAACCAACTGATAGACTAAATTTCATGGGAACACTTAAATTAACAACATAAACCAACTAAAAACTACAACCCATCAAGCATAATGGACCATAATAATTGCATAAAGGAAGATGCTCAAGATTAAGCTGCACCTTACATGCAAACCCAAAACCCCTTACTAAGAGCGATTCTATCCATTTGTCATGGTAAAAGGCAAGGGGAGGCAAGGCAGTTACTGTTCATGTGAATAGTGTCTTCCTAAGCAATTTTTTTTTAATGCATTCTCACCCATTGCTATGGCAACCCAATAGCAACCACTATTCACATAAGATATGAGGAGAAGAATTTGTATGGAGCTCTGGTGTGGGAAGTGAAGAATATGGCTAGGAATTTATATAATTTTTTTTTTTTTTTAAATTTTGGTTTTTTTTTTTCCTATTTTTTTCAATTTTTTTGAATATTTAAATTGGATGCTGATGTTAGTGTGCAACCCAGAGAAGTCTTGCCTTTGGGCTCGCCCAAGCTTGGATATGGCCCACTGCTGCCCAGGGAGTTTGTGCTTGGTGTGGGCATTATTTCCAAACCAGACCCCCTTTTACCATGACAAAAGTGACCAATGGAAGTGCTCTAAGCAATTTCAGTTCTTCGTATTTCCTTTTTCTTCCTTTTTTGGGTTCAAAGCATCAGGATGCTTTGTGTTCAATACAAAGACTCAAATTCATATATTTGGGTTCAAAAGCCCAAATTCCTACATTTCTTTTTTCTCTCTAATGCACTTTTATTTATTTATTGAATTTAGAATTTAACTTTGGTTGTTGAGTCTAATTTTCCGTTGGAGATGGTTGGGTCCAAACTTAAATTTGGGTTTGGCATACTCTCTCATATTTTCCTTCTAGGCCCACAATTTGAGTTTTGATTGAAAACAACTCGATTTCGATATGAAACTTATTTGGATTTGATTTTTCCTTTACATTGAATATGAGCTAACCCATATAATAAGTCATAGTTTTTGAGATATTTATTCAAAAATTCATTTTAACATGACATATTATATAAAAATCTATATAGAGTCTATTTAAAGAGAAAACCACAAAATTAGCCACTTGTCATTTTCTAATTGGTTCTAGTGTGTTAAAATTTTATAATAACCAATTAGAAAATGACAAGTAGCTTTTGGTTTTTCTCTTCAAAAAGGCTCTATAAGGGCTTTTATATAATATGTCATGTTAAAATGGACCTATTTGTGGAAAGCCTTAATTTTTTTTTTTTTTTTGGGAATGCCCAAAGGGTTCTGGAAATGCTTGCCTTCATCTGATGCTCAAATTTTAGTATAAAAAATAGAGTTGTCATGGAAATGACTTATAACTTAAGTGTTTCACATTCTTATCTAATGTCATGGAATCGATTATTCCTTTGTACAAACATCCCCTACCAGATTGGTAGCCCTCTCCATTGGAAGTTAAGTACGCACCTACTCTAATGGTAGCTTTAACAGTCCCTAATGGGTAACATTCTCCATTTTTATACTGAAATTGTGTACTAGCTTCACAATATATGAATTTGTTAATCTGTTAGCTTTCACTCGTGGTAGCCTTTCTATTAAAAGTTAAGCATATGCACCTACCTCAATAGTAGCTTTCACACAAACCCTAATCGGTAGCCTTATCCATGTCTATAATTTGTTGTGTGCACCCACCCCCATGACACCTACGCGCATCCCTAACATTTAGTCATATCTACACATAACCCTCCCTACACCTAATATTCCTATCTAGCATTCTAGTCACCATGAAAAATTTCCAATATTTTTAATTTCCTCCAATCTCTTATATATCTTTATGTGTGTCTATGCTTATGTCTATATAATCTACAATCACATATAATTAGAGATGGAAAAAATCACATAAATTTTATTTCAACAATCACACAAAACTACAAGTTTTTATTTTTATATATTAATTTATTTCAATCATGTCGGGAGGTATGAATCAAAAAACATTTAATCAGATATCTTGTGACTAAAAATGCGTGACCACACTGCATGTCATATTTTGATTCAATATAACTAAATTTATGTAACATAAAAAGAAAAAAGGAAAAAAAAAAATAAATTTCTATTATAATATTTGTTACATAAAATGACTTGAGGGAAATGTCCATTAGGCTCTGATTGAGTTTGATTTGGGCTCCACGAGAACTCTTAGCGCTTGAAGAGGCCAACCCGACAAGGCCCAAATGCGTACGTCTAATAAGTTGTTTATTATAATATTTTAAAAATATAGTCGTGCAGTCATATTATTTATTAAAAAAAATTAAGAAAAAAGATCCCAGTATAGCATCATAACTGTACTATTTATTAACAAAAATCAAATAAAAAAGGACCTGAGTATTAGCGCCTAGGTGGCCTTTTTTTAATATTATATATATATATATATATATATTAAAGTATAGCCGCACATTTATACTCCATGTGGCTATACTATTTATTAAAAAAAAATCCAGAGTAACAACATGAAAAGCACCATTGCTCAATCTGAAAAGTTCAGCCACTATACAATATTTAAATATAATGTATTTAAATATTTAAATATATATATTTTTATTCAATAATATGTGAAAATTATGTGTATAATACATGAATTTTGTGCGTATTATTGAAAATTTTGTAAAAATATACGTGTATTAAACATAAAAAGATATATTACAGAGTCTTTAAAACGTGTACAGAAAATGAAAGTATTATTGAAAAATACGTACGTACATGTATAATACGAGAATAAAACGGAAAAATGCTAAATTCTTTATACGATTAATAACTCTGAAAAGGTAAAAAATCAAAATGGGATAATAGAGACTCAGGTAATGGCCTAATCTACTCTTATCAATAAACGAAACTCAGTTAAAAAAAGGGACTCAATATATATTTAAAGAGTATAATGGCGCGGCTATACTATTTATTAAAAAAATATAAATAAAAAAAGGGACCCCAGTGATTAATAGTGTGCCACATCTTTAATGGCTCTCAACATTCAAAAATCCAGATTTTTCTTAAACTTAAAGAAAGGTGATCAAAGATGTGGCGCTATTGGAACTCAAGTAGAGTGGAAGCAAGGGATACGTAGCTCAAATAGTTAAGAGTAGTTTTCCCTATACTAGAGGTCCTATGTTCGAATCCCACCTTTCCAATATCACTTATGCTAAAAATAAAATAAACAAAAATAATGGAAAATTAGAAATTAGTAATGATTAAAGAACACAATTTTATATTATAGAACTATAAATATCATAATCCACATGGGATTAGTTTGTCAGACCAGCCTTTACAAAATATGCAAAGACTTATTTACTGTTTCACCCCTTAGAACGGACACTCGGTCTCACTTTACCTCATCAAACTAAAATTTTCTCATTTAACCCACTTGAATCTCTAAAAATTGTTGAAACTTTCTCACGTTACCACTTTCGTCTATTTCCATCCACAAATTGGTTAAATGTGATGACATGGCATGGACATTCTAGTAATTTTAGCTCATTATCTTCTTTCTTCTCCCTCTCCGTCTGTTCGTCTGCCTCTCTCTTCTCTCTCCTCCCGAACCCAACCTCTATCGCACCCACCCCCACCCTCCCTTCCTCTCTATCCTATCTTCTCTCTTCTCTCTGCCTCTCTCTTATATGCCTCTCTCTTCTCTCCTCTTATCTTGCCAAAACCAACCCCCACCCCATACCTAACCCTCCATGGAATTACTCAACAGGCCCAAACCACCACTACTCAAATTTTTTAAAATAATCTCCTCAACAGTCACTCCCCATATTCTCTCTTAGTAGAGAGAGAGAGAGAGAGAGAGAGAGAGAGAGAAAAGATGGGGATGGGTGGGGGAGGGGAGGGAAGAGAAGAGAGAGGCAGAGCAAGTGAGGTGAGAGAGAGATAGTTAGACATAAGAGATAATATAGATAAGTGATGGACGATGGAAGTGGTAAAGTGAGAAAATTTCAGCAATGTTTAGAGATTATGTGTGTTAAGTAAGAAATTTTCAATTTAAAAGGATAAAGTGAGACCAAACATCCGTTTCAGGGGTGAAACAGTGAATAAACCATATGCAAATTAACAACACAAGTCAATAAAGAAAGAAACGAAGACTTCTCAAAAAAAAGGAAGAGAAATTAGAAGTAGAGTTGCCAGAAAGAATAGGAGGGAAAATTAGACTATGCTATTTCAAATTTTAGGGAATTTTTGACACACTGTTCCTATGAAACAGTGTAATGACGAAAATGCTCCTCATTTACTGTTGTTCTCCGTTTTTGTTTTCTCTTCAGCACAGTGAATTGTCCAAACTGCCCTCCACTAAATCTTTTCTTCTGTTCCCTTTTTGCCCCTCCCCTTCGGATCTCTTCCGCTGCCAACGTTTAGTTCGCTCAGAGAAGCCTTCCATTTCCAATCGATGTCGAACCAGCTGGTTGGGGGGCAGCGATGGAAGTTCAGAGTTCATTGTTGGAGATGCGTCGGGGGCCGTCGATTTTGGTTTGGGAGGCGCCCTGCGAATCCAACCGCCCTCATCGGTTTTCCTCTCAGATGTTGCGTTCGAGTGTTGCCTTTCCAGCTGCGCTTCATCCTTCTTCTCATCGCACGGGTTTAGCTCAAAGGGATTTTTAGGTTTCGTAAAAAAAAGGTTGGTTTTAACGTTCTTTTGGTTTTCTAGGTTGGTTTATTCATTTTTCATGTCGAAAATTGAGAAGTAAATCAGAAATTGAGTTTGGTTTGTTGTTACAGGGAGGAAGATCGAAGGAAAAAGAACTGGAGCAATCAATATAGGCTGCTCATCAATCGGGTAATTGATGTCTGTGTGGCTGATATTCTGTTTGCCTTGACTCCTCCATTTTTTATTCTTTATTTTTTATGACTCCAGATCAGAACTATAATTCTAAGAGATGTAGCCAGAATGATTGGCAAGAGATGTAGCCAGATCAGAAGGTTGCGTGTTCTGAGAATTGTGTGTAGAGTAAAAATATACTGGCTTTTGTTCATTCCGACGTGAAAAATGGCCAATATATTTGTATGTAGAGTAAAAATATACTATCTTTTCTCTTCTTAATGCTGCTTAATTGCTGTTTTGCTTTAGCATATTTTTTATTTTCTAGAAAACATAGTCTCATCCAACTGGAGTAATCAATATAGGAACCCTCTGCATGTGCATTTTTTCTGATTAATTAAGGGTCTAGATTCTGAATGAGAACTCTCATTAGTTTTCGAACTTCTTCCCTTTTTACTTTCGCCAAAATGTTCAGATTGAAACTATGATCCCTCATTCAAAAAGATGACCAGCTATTTTACACGCCAAAGTTTCTCTAAACTTGACTTTCTGAAAGAGAAGATTTGAATGACTGATGAAACAGAGAATATGATTATATGTCAAATATTACATTGTTCTTCTTCAAAATTATTGGCAAGAACAACTATAATTCCAAGAGCCATTTACTTAATCTAACATGGCAAGAAAGAGTCGTAAAACCCCAGCAGAGAAATGAGCTTAGTCAAGTATCTGCATCTATATAGGCAAGTTGCGAGCTTTAAGGCTGCATTTATGTTCCCTTCCTTTACAGTCAACGTGTTCTTAGTCTTAATTTTGTATGTTTTTCTATTTTAAATTGCACCTCTTTGCACTTTTTGAAAAACTTATATATTTATTGGGACAGAGAGAGAGTGAGAGAGTAAAGGTAGGAAACCACTATGAAGTAGAGATTAAATCAAGTTCCAAAAGAAATTGATTATAATGTAGTAGTTTCCGATTAGAAACCAATTTCTGCAAACTCAAAAATATGTAATTCCCCTACAAGTTCCCACTAGAGAAGAGTACAAATATCATGACCGGTTAATTTTTCCAGGAATAATACCATTATCTGGTACCTGGTTACATGATTGCTGCTGAGGGAGCCCATCATGGTCAATAATAGGTCTGTACTGACTTCAGTTTTTCCGCTCCTCATCAGCTCTCTGTGACACATATCCATGATCAACCATCCTGTAAGTAAAGAAGGAACATGAAAAACTTAGCATTTATTAAGCAACACAAAAATCATTATATATGTCAGACAATGTGAGTGACAAATAGGGTGCATAACAACTTAGTTGGAGCAAATGTTGACACAGAGACAGTTTGCTCCAAACAACATAGTATTGGCTGGTTTACAAAAGCTTTATATGGAGATTTGTAACTGTGGCAGATCCCTGGCCTTTTCAATTACTTATAAGATTTCTTCATATAAAGCCCTTTGTTTAATATCTGTTTCTATTGAGCTCCCTTAGTTTTTGGTGGGTGTTGGCGTGTAAGTGTTTGTTCTTCCCGTTATTGACACTGAACCCATTTTTCTGGGAGGCCATAACCGTATAAAGTAGGTATAAATGCTGTTGATTTCATAAGAAATGCCTAAAATTTTCATGTCATAAGGCCTACCCAACAGATGGGTATGCTGTTTTTGTCCTTTTGACAAACTTTATGTTTAGTCTCTTTAGTTTCTATATGTTTCATGGACTTGTTTCATTGTGTTTCACCCTTTTGGATTATTTCTAATAAGTTTTTACCTTCAAGTGCACATAATTATGAAGTTCTGTGAAATTCTTGGCAACTTTCCATAACCTTTAAAATTCATGTCCTTTTTTCATCATAAAATGTTTTTTGTGTTTTGTTTGTAATGTTGGGTATCTTTTCATCAGTATTATGATTGTTTTTGTAGATAATTTCTTTGTTATTTTCCAGTTGATGAAGGGAGAACCTCAAATGGGAGACTTACTCACATCAAATCCTGTGATTGAACTGGAAGGGGATGAATTTTGGCCACTTTCTGGGAAACCCTTTTTTGATGTGGTTCTCACGAAAACAAATATCAATCACCTGTACCAACTGGTAAATTATCCCCTAATTTCCCATGCTTAAATGGTGGTGAGACTTCCTCTTATGTCAATTTCTTAACCATTGGTGCCAGTCTACATGATCATAGTTGCCAATTTTATTACATAATCAATTTGTTTGATTTCTATCTCTTAATTATTGTCAGTTGATCATTGCATTGAAGTAACAATTTGTTTGATGAGCGTAATGCATGGGCAATTTGCCTTGTTCAAGCGAAAAATAATCTACCTGCTGCTGAAACTTTCTTTTTCTTTGCAATTGTAGGCAATAATGTTGTACATTGCTAATTCTCTAATTTGGGATTATCATTTTCTTCGCTTTAATTAGTCTAATTCGTTGAAATAATCATTTGTTCGAGCAGGTGGTCCCAGGCAAATTTAGTGCAACACTACCTTCCTGTTCAATCCCTACGGTTCTCACATTTCGGGGCAAGAACTGGGAGATGATATATCATGGATCATCCAGCCATAAAAGGCTTGATAACTGGAAAGCGTTTGTCATTGACAACAATTTGAAGGTTGGAGATGCGTGTGTGTTTGAACAACTAGAGTGCAGCAGTACTAGGCTAGTATTTAGAGTCCAAATTCTCAGAGGTGACATCCCATCTGAATTTCTAGACAAGCTCGATGGTGATAATGTAGATGCACCGATTGTTCTCGAATAGTATATGACGTATTGTCTTTTACTGGATATTGTCAATTTCCCGAATGAGATTACTTTCGGGAGCTAATATGATTTGAATTTGGTGGAACTCTGACAGAGCCTATTAAGGATGCGATAATTGTATGATTTTGAGTCCATGTGTTATGGTCTAGGAGTTATGGTGTCATTTGACACGATACTTAAGTAACATGAGCATCTATTATTGTTCGGATACCTTTAAAGAACGTAATTTAGTAGTGTATTTTATAACAATCCTCTTCAATAATTTCTTACCGTTCAACTGATTTGTTGCTCAAAATGCATCAAACAACCTGAGGAATGATTTCAGAAAGTCTCATCATCTACTATAGTAATTGTGATCTCTGTTTTCTGATTAGTGTGGAGGTTTTATGTGGCCATCACGGTTCATTGCTTGAAGGACAGAATTTTCACAAATTACATTCTGATGTAACTGAAAGAGGATGTCACCCGTATATTAAAACTCCAGGCTCTCTGTTTAGTCGATGGTAAATCTAATTTAGTTGTCTCCCAGCCAACTTTAGATAAGAATGTTTAGGTTACATTAGTTAAATCTTAAATGTAATGAGTAGGAGCTTAAGAGAACAAAAACAATCTGTCTGTTTGAACTCCTGTTCATTGGAGTAGTTTAGATAGTAAAAGTTGAATCGGTTCATAAGGTTTGGGGCTAGCTCAGGTAGTACGGGAATATGGAAGAGGGTTAGGGTTAGGATTAGGGTAGATGATGAACTAGATCACATGCCTGGTTCTTGCATTCCTGTTCGTTGTTCACATATTTTTGTAAATTTACTTTTTAAGTATCTATTCTTTTAACTACTTCACTACTTGTGCTATTGACTCCTTGAACCAAACGGGCTCTAATCCCTGATGGTCTTGGATAAGATAGTAGTAAACAGTATTCAGTTTTTAGTATGATGATGGAAAGCTGTGCCAGCAGATCTATTTGCTACGCTTGGATTAGAATGAAAAAGTCATACCCCAAAAGAAAGTTAAAAACAAAAACAGACGTGTGAGAGATGATAAGAAGCCATCTACAGAACTTTCTAACATTTTCTTTCTGACATCGTAAGTTCTATGTTACATGTAATCTCTTTATCTTCCTAGTCAGAGAAACAAGCATATACTCATCACTTGTATCTATGTTGTCATGTTTTTAACTCTCATTCAAATCTCACACATCTATAAGCTTTTCCAGAAGTTACCATTAAAATATGTGAAATATGTGAACTTGAAACTAAGAGGAGGACTGTGAGGAGGATTGTGAGGAGGACTGTGAGTAGGATTGCATGACTTGTGTCCGATTTCTGTTCCTCTCAAAGCGGTTGTAAGCAGTCCTGGTCCGTAGGAATAGGAATAAGCTTGAACAAGCTCACCCCGATTATTGAGCTTGAATGTCTGCCTATAGCATGACCTACCCATGCACAATGTTGCATCCTTTAACAAGCTCACCCCGATTATTGAGCTTCCTTCATTGGAATCATACACCAGAGCTGCAAGAAGGCCATATAGGAGCGAGCCAATTGGGATGTTGGTGATAAGGATGTTATGGTTTACGCCAGCGCTGTTTGGCCCAAAAAGCTCTGACGTAACTAAAACAGCTGCAGAAAACACAAAGCCAGAGCTTATCCCAATCCCAAATTGAAGGTAGATGAGTTGTCCGAAGGGAACCTTGAGGGGAAGTTCCTACGAGCCCACTCACGAGCATATGCAATGCCAGGCAGACACAAAGGTAGGAACAGGAGAAAAAGAGCACCAACTAAGAGCATCCGAGCTTTCGATACATGAGAGGATAGGGAGTTGAGGAGGAGTTGATATAGGCCTGTGATCACAGCTAGGATGTTTAGGCAAAGAAAAATGATGGAGTCACGGCGAGTGGCATCAGCAGGAAGTGACTGAATCGGCGGTTGGCGGAGTACGGGGATGAGAGCAACACCGGATGTGAAGAGAGGTACTAGAGCATTGAGGAAGAGGTAGATGGTGTCATCATTTGGGTTTATTGCATTGGCAATGAGGGTGTAGAGGGCTGCACTTACCCCATTGAAACTGACTGAGGGGCAACATAGCAGACTGTGTTGAACCAGCAGATGCTGCATCCAGCCAACAAGCATAAAATGAATACCTGCCGAAACGAAAAAGAAAAATTAACCGTAATCACCTTCTTGATTGAGAATGAAAATCATTAGTCTGTTATGAGCTAGCTTCTGTTATGAGAAAACAATAGGACTAGCTTTACTCTAACGTTGTCTTTTTTTGTATATTTTGGATATAAATATAAATATAATATAAGTGGCACTAAATTTATCTTTGCTAGCTTTTTCTTTCTTCTAAAACAAATAACACCCTTAGGCCATTTCCACCACCCCCTCAGGTGGGAGAGCCAAATGCAAGTTCCAGAACAAAGGCTGGGCAGTGTGGGGTCTACTTGGCTGGCCCGGGGAGCCTGAGCTCCGAAGGCGGACGTGGCGCAATTAATTTTTTTCTTTTCGCTGCCACGTGGCGCAACCTGGTCCTTCCGATTTCAGATTTTTCATCCAATCCAACGGCTTGGAATTTTTCAAGGCAAAAATTTATGAAAAAAAATCGTAAAATTTTTTATAAAAACCCCAAAAAATACTGAATTTTTTTCTATAAATACCAATCCATACTTTTCACTTTTAACAACAAATTCACTTTCTACTCAATAATTTTTTCACTTTCAACTCTAAATTTTTTTCACTTTCAATTTTAATTATCTGAAATTTGAAAAAAAAATTTATCTGAAATTTGAAACGGAAAATCTTATCCGAATATTTTATCAGAAAATCTCATCCGAATATATTGTCCAAATTAATTGTTTAGGTAAACAAATTTGTGAAAAAAACAAAAAATTGAATAGTACCCCCCTTGCCATGGCAACTGCTGGAAGTGGAACTTACTTTTTGCAAGGACACTATTTGAATAGTGTGAGCCCTAGCCATGGCAGGATTTCAAGCTGGAAGTGCCCTTACGACATTGAAAAAAATCCTTTCTTTTTACATCATTAATTCTTCTTAATGAATCGATTTTTTTAAAATATAGAAAAAAGAAAGTTGATTAATTATCTTACACTTTCTTTCTAGTTAGTGTGTTTTGGTACAAGGTTTCTAGATAATTTGTTTATATATATATATATATATCTATATATAGAAAGCAAAAGGCAGAGAATGGTAAAACATTCAAAATACCATAAAATGTCCTTGGTTAATGCAAACATTAAGAATTGAAATTATTAATTAAATGAGAATAATATGATAAATTCAAACTTTTTCATATTAAAAAAAGGTAAAATTAACAGTAAAATTAAAAGAAAAATCAGATAATGGATCCTATTTTTATGGAACACAACCACCCATTATCTTTTTTAATTCTAAAATAAGTTAAAATTTTTTATTAAAAAAAGTTCTCGCAGGCGTGGAAGCGCGTGTAGAGAGGCTAATGTTCATATATGCATGGAGACTGTAAGTCTTCAGTGGGTCCACAACCTTATTAAATGGTTTGAAGTTTTTTCTTAAGAAGCTGGTGGATTGAATGATGAATGTGTTTGTTTCACTAACCATTGCTAACTGTCTCTTTCTATAGTTGAATTTGTCAGGAGACTAAAGGAATCCAATGCATCAACGTTGATACTTGTGGTTGTGGTCAAGAGACTAAAGGAATCCAATACTTGCGGTTGTGGTCAAGAGACTAAAGGAATCCAATGCATCAAGGTTGATACTTGCGGTTGTGGTAGATTGAATGATGGATGTGTTTGTTTCACTAACCATTGCTAACTGTCTCTTTCTATAGTTGAATTTGTCAGGAGACTAAAGGAATCCAATGCATCAACGTTGACACTTGCGGTTGTGGTAGTTCTATGTGGAGGTTAGAGGTTCACCAAATTCAGGTCAATTTTCCCTTAACTTCCCAAGAAAAGACAAAAATTAAAGATTCAAAAATATAAAAAAGAAGAAGAAGAATAAAAAAAAAAAGATATTTAGTCATATACCCATTCTTAGCACTAAAACTATAAATAAACCCTACATCATTTAATTTTCATAAACATACCCAAAAAAAACCCAAAAAATGATAGCTGGACCTATTGAATTTAATTTTAATTATTAAATTACTTTAATACCCTATTGAGTGTTTTGGATTTTTTATGAGGTTTTGGGGTTAGGTTTGTTTTAAGAAATCGATAGTTTTGTAATTTAAAAGAATTTAAAAGCTTTTTGTTATGTTGTAAATGAGAACTTTGGGTGTGTTTAAAGTTTTATATAGTTTTAAATAATTTTCCTGTATTGGGTATAATAGTAAATCTCCCATCAATATTTTATTATCGATGTTAGTTAGAAGTTCACATTATTGTTGCTATCAATATTTTATTATCGTTGTTAGTTGGAAGTTCACATCATTGCTATCAACATTATTGCAAACAACTTGGAAAAAATGACTATCCTCCAATTTTGAATTTTCTTAGAGAAAATCATCTACAAGAAAAACAATTTTTGAACTTGGACTTTGAGTGATTAATATCAGTTATCAGCTGCCTTACAAATAAAAGGAAATAGTCAAAACATATATGACATATCACGGCAACAACTTTGACTACTTCGTGAAGGCCAAGTCCTCTTCTAGGGGCCCAAAGGTTTCAATATCAATAATTTGCATTCAGGGGTTGTTGTTTCCCGACTTCTCAATTTGCGTTGTGCGGTGGTGGTTTGCATCGTTTTCAAGCATGGTTGTTCTTATATATATATAAATACATTTGAGCAACGGCACATACACAAAGCAACATGCTAGTGCAAGCTTATAAACTAATGGCTCATGACTTCCTTCTCTTCCTCTTATTCTCTTGCATTATATCTACAAATATTCATGCCTGCAAACAAACCGAACGCAGCTCCCTCCTGTCATATGCCTCCACTCTATCTTCTCATCCTTTAAATTGGACATCCCTTGATTGCTGTTGTTGGAAGGGCATCACTTGTGATCAAGATGGTTGGGTCACCCGTTTGCTCTTATCTTCCAAAGGGCTCAAAGGAGGTATCTCTCCCTTTTCACTTGTAAATCTCACCCATCTCACCCACTTGAACCTTTCCCACAATTCACTATATGGTTCACTTGAAACTCAGTTCTTCTTGTCTTTGAATCAACTTGAGATTCTTGATTTGAGCTATAACCATATTTTTGGAGAACTACCACTTTCTCTACCATCTATTAATATACGGATAGTTGATTTGTCCAGCAATCACTTCTTTGGTGCAATTCCATCTTCATTCTTCCAAAGAGCAAGCAACTTGACTACTTTCAATGTCAGCAACAATACCTTCACAGGATATGTCCCATCCTCTATTTGTCTCCAACATTATTCTCCCTTCCTTAGGCGATTGGATTTTTCTTCCAATGTATTTAGTGGCAACCTTGCTCCTGGGCTAGGGAAGTGTTCCAAACTGCAAGTTTTTCGTGCCGGTCACAATAACATCTCAGGATTATTTCCAGAAGATATTTATAATGCTACCAAAGTTGAAGAAATTGCATTACCTTTCAATTCACTACATGGAGCCATTAGTGATAAAATTGTCAACTTCACCAACCTTGCCATCCTTGACCTTTCCTTTAATCAGTTTGGTGGCGAGCTTCCCCTCAATTTGGGGAAGCTCTCCAAGTTGAAGTTTGTGACCTTAGATTACAACAATTTAGAAGGTGTGTTGCCCCCATCTTTGATGAATTGCACAAACCTTGTAGAACTGCATTTGGGAATAAACCACTTGGAAGGAGACATCTCTGTGCTTGATTTCTCAAGACTGAGTCAACTTACTAAACTCGACCTAATGATCAATAACTTCACTGGTACGGTTCCAGTAAGCCTTTACTCATGTAGGTTCCTAAAAGCCATTCGGTTGACTGGAAATCATCTAGAGGGACAAATACAAGCTGAGATACTTTCATTGAAATCCTTGTCCTTCCTCTCGCTTGGTTTCAACCAATTCACCAACCTCACAGGGGCAATGAAAATATTGATGAGTTGCAGAAGTCTTCACGCACTCTTTCTTACTGGTTCCTTTGTGGGTGAGCGAATGCCATCTGATGATGACATGGTTGATTTTCACGGATTCCAAAATCTTCGGATCTTGGCTTTGGTTAATTCTAACCTCACTGGTCAAATACCTTTATGGCTATCAAAGCTCAAGAATCTAGAGGTCTTGGCTCTACGTTCTAATCAAATCACAGGGCCAATTCCAAGTTGGTTGGGGACTCTTCCTAGACTGTTTTATATAGGCTTGTCAGAAAATCGAATTTCAGGTGAATTTCCAAAGCAACTTTGTCGACTACCAAGTTTGCTTTATGAACCTAATATTTCATCTCAAGTAGACAACTATGAATTGGAATTTCCTGCCTTCAGCTTCACCCTCAGCAAAACCGGAAATCAAACTTTTACATCGCAAACATTAAATTCTTATCCAGCAACGATAGATTTGTCTAAGAATAACATTAGTGGTTATATACCTGCTGAGATCGGCCAATTGAAACTTCTCCGCAAGTTGGCTCTTGACTCCAACAACTTCTCCGGCATCATTCCAGACCAAATATCTAACGTAAGAAATTTAGAGGTTTTGAACCTCTCCACGAATCACTTGTGTGGAATAATCCCATCGTCATTGGCGAGCCTTAATTTCTTGAAAGAACTTAATGTCTCCTACAATAACCTTGAAGGACCAATACCAATAGGCTCCCAACTCCAAACCTTCGACGCTTCTGCCTTTGAAGGGAATCCAAAACTTTGTGGTGCCCCACTTCCAAATAAGTGCGAACCAAGTAAGGGCATTGATGCAGATCACAAGAACAATAAAGACGTGGACAATGGACTTCATCAACTTCCGTGGTTTTATATTTTCACTGCGTTGGGGTTCATAGTAGGATTTTGGGGAGTTTGTGGTTCTTTAGTTATTAGTAAGACATGGAGATATGTGTATTTTCGATTCATAGACAATCTACAAGATAGGCTCTATGTGATGATAAGTTGATAACTATCCAGATCAATGTGATGAAAAGAAGGCTTAGAGGCTAGATATATATTATTAATGTTGTACTTTTTATTTTGCATTTTCAGTTTGCTTTTCGTTTGTCTTCTTCTTTTGCTTCTTTATTTCAAAGTAACTGGACTCAAATTTAAAGGATATATGTTGTTTTGTTCATAAATTTATGGGGGAATTTGTACCTAACTGTTGATTTGCGCATTGTTGTACCTATATATCTTTCGATATACTTCCCATCATTTTTTTTAGAAAATTAATGATATGAACTTTTATTTTCGCCAATTTTCTGGCTACTGTCTAAATCCTCAACATTACATCCAATTTGCCGTTAAATATGAGGGAAAATTGGTCAATTTATACATTAAAAAGAACTAAAGACTGAAAAATAAAATAACATGAAATATAAAATAAAAAAATAAAAAAATAAATAAAAATTAACCTAACACTCCCACAACCTTATCTCTCTCTCTCTCTCTCTCTCTCTCTCTCTCTTCTTTCCTCCTCCCCCAAATTCCATCCAATTCTTCTTAGCCACTACCCTAATTCCAACTCACGAAGCCATAACACCCACCTTTAATTTCAAAAACTCAACATGATTGTTTTCACCAATTGAAGCAATACACATTTGTTATTTTAAATACCCATTTGACTTGGCCATTGATAGGCTAAAAGGCATAGGGGAAAACATTTCGATCATGTTTATGGATGCTATTTCCACCTCCTCTCATATTTCTTCACCCACCTTATTCTCAACATTTTAAAGACAAGTTTAACTCTTTATAAAATGACTTTAAAGGACTTACATAACCCACCTAAAAAAAGCTAGAAACTTATCCAACGTGAATGCTAACAACTTTTAAAAAATTAGATTAAAATAGAGATTTTCTATTTAAACCCCTCACTTCTCTTTATTTACTCTATATTCAAAGTTCAGCCCAAATTTTAATTCAAATTTTCACAATTTCTAAGAAAACTCCACTACCTTCCCATACTACCCCTAAATACACACCCCGCAGAAAAAATAAATAAATAAATAACTCATTAACCTCACACCCCACACCACTCTAAGTTCACCTCAACCTCACATTACTTATGTAACATCCTGACCCAAAGCTGGGTTTAAGATTTGCAATCACTGACCTATTTAGGAAAGCAATTATGAACATGAGGATGATTAAATTCAAATGCAATGATCGTGATTGAGTGAAGGCAGTGTGTGCAGAGAATTGCAAGTGGGTTTGTTTTGCTTTAGCCATGAATGGTAGTGAATGGGTTCAAGTGAAGAAGTTGGTTGACGTGTATGATTATGGGACAGTTGACCACAACTTTCATGCTAACTCAACATGGTTAGCTCAGAGATATGCTACTCAACTGTCTAGACTGCATAATTGGGACATGGGAACTTTTAAGCAGCAGGTACAAGAAGATTTGTCTATGGTAGCTTCTAAATCCCATATATAGGGCAAGACAGAAGGCAACATCCATAACTGAGAGGACTTATGAAAAACAGTATGAGTTATTATGGGATTATGCTGCTGAACTAAGAAGGACAAATGTGGGTAGCACAATCATTATCAAATGTGAGTTGGAGGGTGAAAGGCCAAGGTTTCAGAAGATTTACATTTGCTTGGCTACAGTTAAACAAGGGTTTTTGCAGGAATGTAGGCCAGTGATAGGATTTGATGCTTGTTATCAAAGGTCATCACCCTGGACAATTGTTATCTACTGTTGGTGTGGATCCTAACAATGGCATGCATCCTATTGCGTATGCAGTGGTTGAGATGGAGAATTATGAAACATGGTCATGGTTTTGTCAACTGTTGGCAGAGGACCTTGGAATTGAAAACAACACAGGATATGTCTTTATCACAGACAAGCCAAAAGGCTTGATTAATGCAGTACATGTTAATTTTCCAAACGCTGAGCACAGACACTACCTCAAACACTAAGAAGCAAATTTTTTGCTTGCTGGTTTTGATTAGGTGGCAGCCTTAGATCCATCACAATGGTGTAGAGCTCACTTTAAAACTCATTCCAAGTATGACATCTTTTTGAATAATATGTGTGAGGCTTTTAATGGTGCCATTGTAGAAGTCCGAGACAAACTCATTTTAACCATGCTAGAGAGGATTAGATACTATATTATGTTGTTGATGGCTACTAGAAAAGCATCTTGTGAGAGATGGAAACATGACATTGGCCCAAGAATTTTTGGCATTTTGGAGAAAACGTAGAGAGAATCAGCTTGGTGCATTCCAAAGCTTGCTGGAGAGTTTATATGAGGTCAAAAACCATGATGGAAGTCAGGTTGTGGTTGATTTGGCAAGGCATAGTTGTTCATGTAGGAGATGGGATATCGCTGGGATTCCATGAAAGCATGCTTGTGCTGCCATTGGGCAATTAAATGGGGATCATATTGCTTATGTTGATGCTTGTTACAAGAATGAAACCTTTATGAGAGCTTATAGGCCAATGGTTCACCCAATGACAAGTGAAGACTTGTGGCCTAAGTGTCATAGACCTCATTTGATGCCACCACACTACTACAAAAAGTGACAAAGACGACTAGAAAAAAACGACGGTCTAAGTGAAAACCGTCGTTGTTTTTTAAAAGACGACGGTTCTATAAAACCGCCATGTAATAACACCTTAGACACCTAAAAAATGGAGATTCAAATGGTTGTTCATAAACAACGACGTACCTAATTAAAAAACCGACGTCTATTTGAAACAGGATTTCCGCAGTGTAAAATCAAAGCAAATAAAGAACGACAGAAGTTATGAATCGACCGACGTAGAAAGTAAAGACGACCATTTCAAAAAAAGCCGCCGTTTTTACGCAGAAAATAACACGACCAAGTTTTCGTATAAGGCGCCATATAATTACAAATAAATACACGGCGGTAAAATACAAAATATCGCCGTATTAAATTAATGTACAACGACGGAAAATAAAAATATATCGACGTCTTTCTTGTATAGTTCTACGACGGTATCTTTAAATCTCACCACATTTGTTTTTCATTTATCGACGTATTATAAAATTTAACGTCGTATTTATTCCCTTTATACGTCATACCTTATATTAAAACCGTCGTCTTAATACGAATTTTTTTAATCAATTTATTTCTTTGATTTTGTTATCATACGTCATACTATATGTAAAGATGACGATTTTTATAAAAACCGTCGTCTATTATGTGTAAAGATGATGATTTTTATAAAAACCGTCGTATATTATATGTAAAGATGACAATTTTAAAAAACCGTCGTCTATTATATGTAAAGACGACGATTTTTTTACAAGCCGTCGTTTATTATGTGTAAAGATGATGATTTTTATAAAAACCGCTCGTCTATTATGTGTAAAGATGACGATTTTTTAAAAACCGTCGTCTATTATATGTAAAGATGACGATTTTATAAGACCGTCGTCTATTATATGTAAAGATGACGCTTTTTGTAAAAACCGTTGTCTATTATATTTAAAGATGACGCGTTTTTATAAAAAACCGTCTATTATATGTAAAGATGATGCTTTTTATAAAAACCGTCGTCTATTATATGTAAAGATGACGAATTTTTTTTTTTTTTTAAAGGGTCGTCTATTATATATAAAGATGACGCTTTTTATAAAAAATGGTCGTCTATTATATGTAAAGATGATGGTTTGTTATAATAACCGTTAAATCATGATTTTTCATTTATAACCGTCGAAATTTTTTGTCCCGTTACTTTATCTCTGAATGTTTATTTTTTTCGATTTTTGGTGTAGATGATCTCGAATTATAAACAAACAAGTTTGACGGTTGGATCGTTGAAACTAGTTTCTTAGAATGCGTATCCCATCAAAACAATATATTCACTAACAGTTAAGAGTTTATTTATACTTTCGTTAAATATAACATAAGATTTTGTGGTATCCACTAGTGTAAATATTTTAAATTGAAGATCAAATTCAGTCATTGTATTCATATAGGGTCAAGGAGTGTAGAGGTAAAAAATCATCAAAATCGGAGTTAAAATAACCGTTAAATTATGATTTTTCATATATAACTGTCGAAATTTTGTCCCGTTACTTGATCTCTGAATGTTTATTTTTTTCGATTTTTGGCATATATGATCTCGAAGTATAAACAAACACGTTTGACGGTTGGATCATTGAAACTAGTTTCTTAGAATGCGTATGCCATCAAAACAATATATTCACTAACAATGAAGAGTTTATTTATACTTTTATTAACTATGACATAAGATTTTGTGGTATCCACTAGTGTAAATATTTTAAATTGAAGATCAAATTCAATCATTGTATTCATATTGGGTCAAGGAGTATAGCGGTAAAAAATCATCAAAATCGGAGTTAAAATAACCGTTAAATCATGATTTTTCATTTATAACCGTCGAAATTTTTTGTCTCGTTACTTGATCTCTGAATGTTTATTTTTTCTGATTTTTGGCGTATATGATCTCGAAGTATAAACAAACACGTTTGACGGTTGGATCATTGAAATTAGTTTCTTAGAATGCGTATGCCATCAAAACAATATATTCACTAACAATTAAGAGTTTATTTATACTTTCGTTAAATATGACATAAGATTTTATGGTATCCACTAGTGTAAATATTTTAAATTGAAGATCAAATGCAATCATTGTATTCATATTCGGTCAAGGAGTGTAGCGGTAAAAAATCATCAAAATCGGAGTTAAAATAACCGTTAAATCATGATTTTTCATTTATAACCGTCGAAATTTTTTGTTCCGTTACTTTATCTCTGAATGTTTATTTTTTTTGATTTTTGGTGTAGATGATCTCGAAGTATAAACAAACAAGTTTGACAGTTGGATCGTTGAAACTAGTTTCTTAAAATGCGTATGCCATAAAAAATATATTCACTAACAATTAAGAGTTTATTTATACTTTCGTTAAATATAACATAAGATTTTGTGGTATCCACTAGTGTAAATATTTTAAATTGAAGATCAAATTCAGTCATTGTATTCATATAGGGTCAAGGAGTGTAGTGTAAAAAAACGTCTATTGTATGTAAAGATGACGCTTTTTATAAAAACTGTTGTCTATTGTACGTAAAGATGACGCTTTTTATAAAAACTGTCGTCTATTGTACGTAAAGATGACGCTTTTTATAAAAACCGTCGTCTATTGTATATAAAGATGACGCTTTTTATAAAAATCGCCGTCTATTATATGTAAAGATGACAATTTTTTTTATAAAAAGCGTCGTCTTTTAAAAACACGCTAAAAATGGCCGCTTAAGTGAATTCGCGCTCGATAAATTTTCAAATTTTCACCCGTCTTTGAAAATCTTATCTCTCATTAACAAGCATCGTCTTTTAAAACACGCTAAAAAGTCTACTTAAGTGAATTCGCTTGTCAAATTTTCAGATTTTCCCAGATTCAAAACCTTATCTCTCCTCCTTGAAACCCTTCTGCACTCTCTAAAACACCCTCATGAAACTCTCTACAAAATCATCAAAAGATCGATATCAATGAAGGAGTTGAGAGATTGAGGTCTTAGCAAATCCATAAGATGTAGAGGGATGTTCTGTATTTGAGAATCAAAGCTGGTTGAAAGGTTTGATTTGAAAGTCACCTAATCTCTTAATACCCTTCTATATCTTGCTAGTGAATTCTGGATTAGTCTCTTTGCATTTTTGGTATGTTCTTTGTATCCTTAATTTTAGATTTTGTCTCTCTTGATTTGTCTGATTTGTTTACATTTATTTATTTATTTCTGGTTTCTTTTTAGATTTTCTGATTTGGTTATCAGGAGATGAGGAGGAAGCTTGCAGATTTATAACTTTTTCTTTTGCAGCTTTTCTATGTGAGTCGTATTTTTTTTGTTGTTGAACATTTGCAGGTTCTCGATGGTCTTTTTTATGCTCATTTTACAAGTTTTCTATGGAAATATGGACCAATGGTAAAATTTCTCTTCCACCTAATTTTTTATGTTTATAATCTTAGCTTCTTTTTTTTTTTTTTCTCTTTGTCATTTTGATTTATTTACAGGGATGATGGAGGAGACTTCAGTTGTGCATCATTTGTATGTTTGGATGAGGAATGCTTGGATTAGGAGTACGTAGGTCTTGTTAGGAATTATGTTTGTTGTAGAATAAAGATTGGTTAACTATGTAATAACTATTGAATCTTCAAGTTTTATGAAAGAAACTATTTTTGATAAAGCATTATGGTTGGTTTTCTAGTTAAAATCATTGCATAGCATCATAGGAAATCAAAAAGCATTATTGTACGTAAAGAGGACGTTTTTTTATAAAAACCGTCGTCTATTGTATGTAAAGAGGATGTTGTTTTTTTATAAAAACCGTCGTCTATTGTATGTAAAGATGATGCTTTTTATAAAACCGTCGTCTATTATACGTAAAGATGACGCTTTTTATAAAACCGTCGTCTATTGTATCGTAAAGATGACGCTTTTTATAAAAACCGCCGTCTATTGTACGTAAAGATGACGCTTTTATAAAAAACCGTCGTGTATTGTACGTAAAGATGACGCTTTTATAAAAACCGTCGTCTATTGTACGTAAAGATGATGCTTTTATAAATAAAAAACCGTCGTCTATTGTACATAAAGATGACGCTTTTTATAAAAACCATCGTCTATTGTATGTAAAGATGACGCTTTTTATAAAAACCGTCATCTATTGTATGTAAAGATGACGCTTTTATAAAAAGGTCGTCTATTGTATGTAAAGATGACGTCTTTATAAACAATCCACGATTTATTTTCATAAAAAATCGTCATCTTTACATACAATACACGACGGTTTTATTAAAAACAGTTGTCTTTCCTCCTATAATTAACGATCTTTACCTTTAAACAACGACGATTTTCTTTAAAAACCGTCATCTTTATCTGATAAACAACGACGGTGAAAAGCCGTCGTAGTTTGAAACCCAAATAGATGTAGTCGATTTCACGACCGGGCGAAAACCTTTTACACGACGGTGGTTTCCCGTTGTCTATTTCGATTTTTGTAGTAGTGCCATTTTATCACAAACAACCTGGTGTTAGAGTTTGTATAGGAAATTACACTTGCATGTAGTCCCACATTGGAAGAGAGTAGTTTTCTTCCATAGTTTATAAGCACCAACACATTAGAATTACTAAATAGAGTATGGGCCTAGTGGAGGCAAACTTGAGCCTCAACATGGTTTGAGCTTGGATTATATATATATTTGTGTAATAAATATATATATAATTAATTGTCAAAAGATGGGCCTTAGGCCTTGGGGGCTCTTGGGCTCTGTTGATTTAATTAATAATTAATTTTTATTAATTGAAAATTCGGTTTTTTCAGATAAACCAAAATCTGAAATTCGAATTAATTAAAACAGTTAACATAATTGGATGAAGAGGTGTCAGACCTCTATATAATGACAATACGACCAAACCAGAAAAAGACTTTTGAACTGCATCATCATTCTCACATTTTACACTTCCTGAGAGAATTCATACCACTGTTCGCAGAAATCAAGCCACTGTGCTTAGGCTTAGATTTAAGATAGTTTAATCTGGTGGATGACTCCTATCGAACTACAAGCACAAGGGTAGAGGAGAAATACTGTCTAAAGGACACTGCAAATCTGCAGGACTCTATCTACAATTCAAGTCAGTATTCTACAATCTATATTATTGTTGTATTGATTCAATTATATCTATATAAAATATATTCGTTGGTTTTTATTATTCTGTTATTTTGGTTTTATATTGATTGTTCTCCAACAATCTTTAGATAGTATTATGGAACAATCAGGAAGTAAGACCTCTCATGCCGAAAAGCCTGAGAAATTCAAAGGCACTGACTTCAAACGTTGGCAACAGAAGATGTTGTTCTATCTGACAACATTAAATCTAGCCCACATTCTCAGACAGGATGCCCCTGTGTCGAATAAGGATCCTGCAACCAAAGAGACTGTCGCTGCAATTGATGCATGGACACAATCTGATTTTCTGTGCAGGAACTATATCTTGAATGGACTTGATGATGCACTGTATGATGTCTATGCAGCATTCAAGACGGCTAGAGAAGTTTGGGAATCTCTTGAGAAAAAATATAAAACTGAAGATGCAGGATCCAAGAAATTTGTTGTAGGCAGATTTCTGGATTTCAAGATGGTAGATTCCAAACCTGTTGTCAAACAAGTTGAAAACCTCCAGAAAATTATCCATGAGATTCTTGCTGAAGGCATGAAGATCAATGAATCTTTCCAAGTGGCGTCCTTGATTGAAAAACTCCCACCAAATTGGAAAGAATTCAAGAGTTATTTGAAGCACAAGAGAAAGGAGATGAGTATGGAGGATCTCATTGTTAGGCTTCGGATTGAGGAGGATAACAGAATAAGTGAGAACAAGAATGTGGTTTCAAACATGGAAGCCAAGGCAAACATAGTTGAAGGAACCTCAGCAAAACCAAAATTCAATCCCAAAATGAACAAGAAGAACTTTGTTCCTGGAGCAAAAGGAAAAGACTTCAAAAAGATTAAAGGAGCATGCTGGGTCTGTGGGAAAAGCAGGCCATAAGGCTCAAGACTGCAGCATAGAAGGAATCAGAATCCCGCCAATCTGCAAATCCAAACTACAACAGGCCAAGGAACAATCAGGCCAATGTGGATCAAGAAAACTTGGCTGCAGTGGTGTCGAAACCAACATGGTTTCGAATGACAATGAGTGGCTGATTGATACTGGAGCCACCCGCCATATCTGTGGTGATAAGAATGCATTTCTTACTTACCAAGAGATACATGGCGGTGAACAACTGTTTATGGGAAATGCCTCTGCATCTGCTGTTGTTGGAAAGGGAAAAGTGCTTCAAATTCACCTCTGGAAAGGAACTAACCCTCCTAGATGTGCTGCATGTGCCAGACATAAGAAGGAACTTGGTATCTGGACCTGTTCTAAGCAACAAAGGATTCAAACTAGTTTTCGAATCCAACAAAGTTGTACTAACTAAGGGGGGAATGTTTGTGGGAAAAGGTTATCTTGCTGATGGGTTATTCAAACTCAATGTATCTGCCAATTCTATGAATAATAATATAAATAAGGCTTCTGCTTATATGGTTGATTCTTCTTCTACATTATGGCATGCTAGATTAGGACATGTGAATTTCCGTTCCTTACATAGAATGTATAATTTAGGATTGCTGCCTAAGTTAGATTCTATTGAAAATATTAAATGTGAAACATGTACAGAATCTAAATTTTCCAGAAAAAGTTTTAAATCTGTACATAATAGGTCCAATGAACTGCTAGGCTTAATTCATAGTGATTTATGTGATTTTAAATCAACACCAAGTCGTGGAGGAAAGCAATATTATGTGACTTTCATTGATGATTGCAGCAAGTACTGTTATGTATATTTATTACATAGCAAAGATGGGACCTTGAATATGTTTAAGACATATAAGGCTGAAGTTGAAAATCAACTCAACAGAAAAATTAAAGTCCTAAGATCAGATAGAGGAGGGGAATATGAATCCACTGCATTTGCTGAATTTTGTGCCACAAATGGTATAATTCATCAAACGACAGCTCCTTATACACCGCAACAAAACGGTGTTGCTGAAAGGAAAAATAGGACATTAAAAGACATGATAAATTCTATGCTGAATAGTTCTGGGCTTCCACATAACATGTGGGGTGAAGCCTTACTTACTGCAAATACAATCTTGAATCGAATTCCACATAAAACGAGTAACAAGTCACCATATGAAGTATGGAAAGGAAGGTTACCAACCTATAAGACACTCAAAGTGTGGGGTTGCCTAGCAAAAGTTCAAGTTCCTTTGCCAAAGAGAACTAAACTTGGACCCAAAACTATAGATTGTGTTTTCATTGGATTTGCATCCAATAGTGCTGCTTATAGATTTTTAGTATTTCACTCTGATGTTTCTGATATACATGTGAATACAATACTAGAATCTGTGGATGTAATATTCTTTGAGGACATTTTTCCTTATAAACAAGGAAGGTCCAATGTCAATAGCAAAAGAACTATTGATGATTCTAGAATAAATGAGAATTCTAGAATAGATGATGGTAATCCTACTTCATCTAGTGTTCAAGAAAATGAACAAGATCAAGAACCTAGAAGAAGTAAAAGGACAAGAATACCAAAAGATTTTGGACCAGATTTCTTGACCATGATAGCTGAAGCTGAGCCTCAAACATATAAAGAGGCAATATCAAGTCCAGAAGCTCCATTTTGGAAAGAAGCAATCAATAGTGAGGTTGAATCCATTATGCAAAATCATACATGGGAATTGGTTGATATACCACCTGGTAATAGACCAATTGGATACAAATGGATCTTTAAGAAGAAATTAAAAGCAGATGGTACAATTGATAAGTATAAGGCTCGGTTGGTAGCCAAAGGATACCGTCAAAAGGAAGGCTTAGATTTGTTTGACACATACTCACCTGTGACAAGAATAACATCAATAAGGATGTTGATTGCTATAGCGTCAATTTATGACATGGAAATACATCAAATGGATGTAAAAACCGCTTTCTTAAATGGAGAGTTGGATGAGGAAATATATATGGAACAACCTGAGGGGTTTGTAGTAAAAGGTCAAGAACTAAAGGTTTGCAAACTTGTAAAGTCTCTCTATGGACTAAAACAAGCTCCAAAGCAATGGCATGAAAAATTTGACCATACTATGATGACACATGGTTTTAAAATAAACGAATGTGATAAATGTGTCTATATCAAGACACATAAGAACACATGTGTTATAGTGTGTCTGTATGTAGATGACATGCTCATAATTGGGACTAACAAGGACATAATTAACTCTACCAAGAAAATGTTAAACTCCAGTTTTGACATGAAAGACTTAGGTCTTGCTGATTTAATTCTTGGAATTAGAGTCAAAAGAAATTCAGACGGTTATATATTAACACAGTCCCATTATGTAGAAACTGTTCTTAGAAAGTTTGGTCATTTTGGAAGTAATCATGCTGTAACACCTTTTGATGCAAGTTGCAAATTAAAGAAGAATGAAGGTGAATCTATTTCACAAAAGAAATATTCACAAATCATTGGTAGTCTTATGTACATTATGAATTGTACAAGACCTGATATAGCCTATTCCGTGAGTAGACTTAGTAGGTATACAAGTAATCCAGGACATGATCATTGGGAAGCATTGATTAGAGTTTTGAGATATTTAAATTACACCTTGGAGTATGGATTACACTATACCAAATATCCTCCAGTACTAGAAGGATATAGTGATGCCAATTGGATTTCTAATGATTTAGAAACAAATTCCACTAGTGGATATGTTTTTACACTAGGAGGAGCATCCATATCTTGGAAATCTAGTAAACAAACTTGCATAGCCCGATCAACAATGGAATCGGAATTTGTAGCTTTAGATAAAGCTGGTGAAGAAGCCGAGTGGCTAAGAAACTTTTGGAAGATATTCCTATATGGCCTAAGCTCTGTGACGGCTGTTTGTATACATTGTGATTGTATGGCTGCTCAAGCAAGAGCCAAAAATAATGTATACAATGGAAAGTCTAGACATATTAGACGAAGGCATAATACAATCAAGCAGTTGCTCTCAAATGGAATAATTTCTATTGACTACATAAAGTCAAGACAAAACCTTGCGGATCCATTTACAAAAGGCTTGTCAAGAGAGCAAATCAAAGTAACATCGAGGGGAATGGGATTGAAGCCAATTCAATAAATGAATCGGCCTAACGGAAACCTAACCTAGCTGATTGGAGATCCCATGGTCTAGGTTCAATAGGCAAACTGGTTAGGCATAATTCAAAAGAGCTAACACACTTAAATCTCATTCCTATGATAGAAAGAAGTGTGTTGTCTGCAAGAAGTCTATTAGGGTACGAAAGTTTAATGATGTTGATTTCTTGACATCAAGAGGAATAGAGCAGACTATTCATAGTCAACATTACCTATGTAGGAGTAAATGTGGGGTCGCATTTATGAGAATGAGATGGCTAAATTCTCTAAAGCTCCTATGAATCCAGGATCTGTTCAGGACCAAAATGAACACAAACGTATGAATAAGTGGTATGTTAAGATGTAACATATGTGATACTTGTTGTCTCGGTTTACTACAAAAGGTGAACAGTTCAAGATTTTATATTCACTGCGTCACCCAGTAAATCCGATAAGTATTCACTAAGGTAGGTTCAAGTCCAAAAGACACCTCTCCTGATATGTGTTATATCTAAGTTTTCTCTCAAATATGCACGTTATAATTTTCCTATACAAATGTGGGGTATTGTTAGAGTTTGTATAGGAAATTACACTTGCATGTAGTCCCACATTGGAAGAGAGTAGTTTTCTTCCATAGTTTATAAGCACCAACACATTAGAATTACTAAATAGAGTATGGGCCTAGTGGAGGCAAACTTGAGCCTCAACATGGTTTGAGCTTGGATTATATATATATTTGTGTAATAAATATATATATAATTAATTGTCAAAAGATGGGCCTTAGGCCTTGGGGGCTCTTGGGCTCTGTTGATTTAATTAATAATTAATTTTTATTAATTGAAAATTCGGTTTTTTCAGATAAACCAAAATCTGAAATTGGAATTAATTAAAACAGTTAACATAACTGTTGGATGAAGAGGTGTCAGACCTCTATATAATGACAATACGACCAAACCAGAAAAAGACTTTTGAACTGCATCATCATTCTCACATTTTACACTTCCTGAGAGAATTCATACCACTGTTCGCCAGAAATCAAGCCACTGTGCTTAGGCTTAGATTTAAGATAGTTTAATCCTGGTGGATGACTCTATCGAACTACAAGCACAAGGGTAGAGGAGAAATACTGTCTAAAGGACACTGCAAATCTGCAGGACTCTATCTACAATTCAAGTCAGTATTCTACAATCTATATTATTGTTGTATTGATTCAATTATATCTATATAAAATATATTCGTTGGTTTTTATTATTCTGTTATTTTGGTTTTATATTGATTGTTCTCCAACAATCTTTAGATAGTATTATGGAACAATCAGGAAGTAAGACCTCTCATGCCGAAAAGCCTGAGAAATTCAAAGGCACTGACTTCAAACGTTGGCAACAGAAGATGTTGTTCTATCTGACAACATTAAATCTAGCCCACATTCTCAGACAGGATGCCCCTGTGTCGAATAAGGATCCTGCAACCAAAGAGACTGTCGCTGCAATTGATGCATGGACACAATCTGATTTTCTGTGCAGGAACTATATCTTGAATGGACTTGATGATGCACTGTATGATGTCTATGCAGCATTCAAGACGGCTAGAGAAGTTTGGGAATCTCTTGAGAAAAAATATAAAACTGAAGATGCAGGATCCAAGAAATTTGTTGTAGGCAGATTTCTGGATTTCAAGATGGTAGATTCCAAACCTGTTGTCAAACAAGTTGAAAACCTCCAGAAAATTATCCATGAGATTCTTGCTGAAGGCATGAAGATCAATGAATCTTTCCAAGTGGCGTCCTTGATTGAAAAACTCCCACCAAATTGGAAAGAATTCAAGAGTTATTTGAAGCACAAGAGAAAGGAGATGAGTATGGAGGATCTCATTGTTAGGCTTCGGATTGAGGAGGATAACAGAATAAGTGAGAACAAGAATGTGGTTTCAAACATGGAAGCCAAGGCAAACATAGTTGAAGGAACCTCAGCAAAACCAAAATTCAATCCCAAAATGAACAAGAAGAACTTTGTTCCTGGAGCAAAAGGAAAAGACTTCAAAAAGATTAAAGGAGCATGCTTTGGAGTCTGTGGGAAAACAGGCCATAAGGCTCAAGACTGCAGCATAGAAGGAATCGAATCCTGCCAATCCGCAAATCCAAACTACAACAGCCAAGGAACAATCAGGCCAATGTGATCAAGAAAACTTGGCTGCAGTGGTGTCAGAAACCAACATGGTTTCGAATGACAATGAGTGGCTGATTGATACTGGAGCCACCCGCCATATCTGTGGTGATAAGAATGCATTTCTTACTTACCAAGAGATACATGGCGGTGAACAACTGCTTATGGGAAATGCCTCTGCATCTGCTGTTGTTGGAAAGGGAAAAGTGCTTCTGAAATTCACCTCTGGAAAGGAACTAACCCTCCTAGATGTGCTGCATGTGCCAGACATAAGAAGGAACTTGGTATCTGGACCTGTTCTAAGCAACAAAGGATTCAAACTAGTTTTCGAATCCAACAAAGTTGTACTAACTAAGGGGGGAATGTTTGTGGGAAAAGGTTATCTTGCTGATGGGTTATTCAAACTCAATGTATCTGCCAATTCTATGAATAATAATATAAATAAGGCTTCTGCTTATATGGTTGATTCTTCTTCTACATTATGGCATGCTAGATTAGGACATGTGAATTTCCGTTCCTTACATAGAATGTATAATTTAGGATTGCTGCCTAAGTTAGATTCTATTGAAAATATTAAATGTGAAACATGTACAGAATCTAAATTTTCCAGAAAAAGTTTTAAATCTGTACATAATAGGTCCAATGAACTGCTAGGCTTAATTCATAGTGATTTATGTGATTTTAAATCAACACCAAGTCGTGGAGGAAAGCAATATTATGTGACTTTCATTGATGATTGCAGCAAGTACTGTTATGTATATTTATTACATAGCAAAGATGGGACCTTGAATATGTTTAAGACATATAAGGCTGAAGTTGAAAATCAACTCAACAGAAAAATTAAAGTCCTAAGATCAGATAGAGGAGGGGAATATGAATCCACTGCATTTGCTGAATTTTGTGCCACAAATGGTATAATTCATCAAACGACAGCTCCTTATACACCGCAACAAAACGGTGTTGCTGAAAGGAAAAATAGGACATTAAAAGACATGATAAATTCTATGCTGAATAGTTCTGGGCTTCCACATAACATGTGGGGTGAAGCCTTACTTACTGCAAATACAATCTTGAATCGAATTCCACATAAAACGAGTAACAAGTCACCATATGAAGTATGGAAAGGAAGGTTACCAACCTATAAGACACTCAAAGTGTGGGGTTGCCTAGCAAAAGTTCAAGTTCCTTTGCCAAAGAGAACTAAACTTGGACCCAAAACTATAGATTGTGTTTTCATTGGATTTGCATCCAATAGTGCTGCTTATAGATTTTTAGTATTTCACTCTGATGTTTCTGATATACATGTGAATACAATACTAGAATCTGTGGATGTAATATTCTTTGAGGACATTTTTCCTTATAAACAAGGAAGGTCCAATGTCAATAGCAAAAGAACTATTGATGATTCTAGAATAAATGAGAATTCTAGAATAGATGATGGTAATCCTACTTCATCTAGTGTTCAAGAAAATGAACAAGATCAAGAACCTAGAAGAAGTAAAAGGACAAGAATACCAAAAGATTTTGGACCAGATTTCTTGACCATGATAGCTGAAGCTGAGCCTCAAACATATAAAGAGGCAATATCAAGTCCAGAAGCTCCATTTTGGAAAGAAGCAATCAATAGTGAGGTTGAATCCATTATGCAAAATCATACATGGGAATTGGTTGATATACCACCTGGTAATAGACCAATTGGATACAAATGGATCTTTAAGAAGAAATTAAAAGCAGATGGTACAATTGATAAGTATAAGGCTCGGTTGGTAGCCAAAGGATACCGTCAAAAGGAAGGCTTAGATTTGTTTGACACATACTCACCTGTGACAAGAATAACATCAATAAGGATGTTGATTGCTATAGCGTCAATTTATGACATGGAAATACATCAAATGGATGTAAAAACCGCTTTCTTAAATGGAGAGTTGGATGAGGAAATATATATGGAACAACCTGAGGGGTTTGTAGTAAAAGGTCAAGAACTAAAGGTTTGCAAACTTGTAAAGTCTCTCTATGGACTAAAACAAGCTCCAAAGCAATGGCATGAAAAATTTGACCATACTATGATGACACATGGTTTTAAAATAAACGAATGTGATAAATGTGTCTATATCAAGACACATAAGAACACATGTGTTATAGTGTGTCTGTATGTAGATGACATGCTCATAATTGGGACTAACAAGGACATAATTAACTCTACCAAGAAAATGTTAAACTCCAGTTTTGACATGAAAGACTTAGGTCTTGCTGATTTAATTCTTGGAATTAGAGTCAAAAGAAATTCAGACGGTTATATATTAACACAGTCCCATTATGTAGAAACTGTTCTTAGAAAGTTTGGTCATTTTGGAAGTAATCATGCTGTAACACCTTTTGATGCAAGTTGCAAATTAAAGAAGAATGAAGGTGAATCTATTTCACAAAAGAAATATTCACAAATCATTGGTAGTCTTATGTACATTATGAATTGTACAAGACCTGATATAGCCTATTCCGTGAGTAGACTTAGTAGGTATACAAGTAATCCAGGACATGATCATTGGGAAGCATTGATTAGAGTTTTGAGATATTTAAATTACACCTTGGAGTATGGATTACACTATACCAAATATCCTCCAGTACTAGAAGGATATAGTGATGCCAATTGGATTTCTAATGATTTAGAAACAAATTCCACTAGTGGATATGTTTTTACACTAGGAGGAGCATCCATATCTTGGAAATCTAGTAAACAAACTTGCATAGCCCGATCAACAATGGAATCGGAATTTGTAGCTTTAGATAAAGCTGGTGAAGAAGCCGAGTGGCTAAGAAACTTTTTGGAAGATATTCCTATATGGCCTAAGCCTGTGACGGCTGTTTGTATACATTGTGATTGTATGGCTGCTCAAGCAAGAGCCAAAAATAATGTATACAATGGAAAGTCTAGACATATTAGACGAAGGCATAATACAATCAAGCAGTTGCTCTCAAATGGAATAATTTCTATTGACTACATAAAGTCAAGACAAAACCTTGCGGATCCATTTACAAAAGGCTTGTCAAGAGAGCAAATCAAAGTAACATCGAGGGGAATGGGATTGAAGCCAATTCAATAAATGAATCGGCCTAACGGAAACCTAACCTAGCTGATTGGAGATCCCATGGTCTAGGTTCAATAGGCAAACTGGTTAGGCATAATTCAAAAGAGCTAACACACTTAAATCTCATTCCTATGATAGAAAGAAGTGTGTTGTCTGCAAGAAGTCTATTAGGGTACGAAAGTTTAATGATGTTGATTTCTTGACATCAAGAGGAATAGAGCAGACTATTCATAGTCAACATTACCTATGTAGGAGTAAATGTGGGGTCGCATTTATGAGAATGAGATGGCTAAATTCTCTAAAGCTCCTATGAATCCAGGATCTGTTCAGGACCAAAATGAACACAAACGTATGAATAAGTGGTATGTTAAGATGTAACATATGTGATACTTGTTGTCTCGGTTTACTACAAAAGGTGAACAGTTCAAGATTTTATATTCACTGCGTCACCCAGTAAATCCGATAAGTATTCACTAAGGTAGGTTCAAGTCCAAAAGACACCTCTCCTGATATGTGTTATATCTAAGTTTTCTCTCAAATATGCACGTTATAATTTTCCTATACAAATGTGGGGTATTGTTAGAGTTTGTATAGGAAATTACACTTGCATGTAGTCCCACATTGGAAGAGAGTAGTTTTCTTCCATAGTTTATAAGCACCAACACATTAGAATTACTAAATAGAGTATGGGCCTAGTGGAGGCAAACTTGAGCCTCAACATGGTTTGAGCTTGGATTATATATATATTTGTGTAATAAATATATATATAATTAATTGTCAAAAGATGGGCCTTAGGCCTTGGGGGCTCTTGGGCTCTGTTGATTTAATTAATAATTAATTTTTATTAATTGAAAATTCGGTTTTTTCAGATAAACCAAAATCTGAAATTCGAATTAATTAAAACAGTTAACATAACTGTTGGATGAAGAGGTGTCAGACCTCTATATAATGACAATACGACCAAACCAGAAAAAGACTTTTGAACTGCATCATCATTCTCACATTTTACACTTCCTGAGAGAATTCATACCACTGTTCGCCAGAAATCAAGCCACTGTGCTTAGGCTTAGATTTAAGATAGTTTAATCCTGGTGGACAGACTCCTATCGAACTACAAGCACAAGGGTAGAGGAGAAATACTGTCTAAAGGACACTGCAAATCTGCAGGACTCTATCTACAATTCAAGTCAGTATTCTACAATCTATATTATTGTTGTATTGATTCAATTATATCTATATAAAATATATTCGTTGGTTTTTATTATTCTGTTATTTTGGTTTTATATTGATTGTTCTCCAACACCTGGGAGAACAAGGAAGAAGAGGATGAGGTCAGCAGGTGAACAACCACCAAATCTAATCCTACAGCCACCAAGTTGCAGAGGTATAACTTGGAAACTACCAAATCTTCTTAAACTCCACATGCGTCTGAAAAGCCTTAAGCTTCTCAAACCGCCCCACCTTCTCAAACTGCTCAAACTTCTCAAACTGCCAAAAAAAAAAAAAAAGAGGTTCAAGTCTCTCACAAAGAGGATTAAACTTCCTAAAAAGAAGGATGGTTCTCAAACTGTGCAAGGATCTCAATTTGTGCAAGGAAGTGAATCTGTGCAAACTTGTCCAGGTTCTCAAACTAGCCAATGTTCTCAACCTGCCCAAACTTCTCAAACTGTGCATGGATCTCAACCAAGTGCAAGCTCATCACACCCTTTTGCCAATGGTACAAACAAAAAGGGGTTTAAATCTCCTGCCAAGAGGAAGAAATTTACCAATCGGAAGGATTTGTTGGATGGTTATCAACCTTGGAGATTCTGATGATGTGCAAGTGTTATATGTTTTGTTAAAATGCCTCTTATGAAGACCTTTTCATTCCACTATTATTTTGCAAGTCCAACTGTTAAGGACAAGTGTTAAGGACAACCCTTTCAAATGCGGCTTTTGATTGAACTATTATTTTGCAAGTCTAACTGTTAAGGACTTGATCAGTAATGTTATAAACTGTGAGGAGTTGATGGATGTTATAAACTATAAGGATTTGATTAGTGTTATAAATTGTTTCCAACTTGGTGCAATTTTGATCAATATTATGAACTGTTTCCAGGTATTCATTAGATAAGTTGATTTGTATACTTTTTTTTCGTACCTTCTAGGAAGTGTTGGAGGTATTGTTATTTTGGTAATGCTTTTGATACCATTACAGAAGTACCAAAATCCAAAAACTGACTCCCACATTGTGTTCAAAAACCACATTCATTAGATAAGTACCAATACATTGTTACATACAGTTGCAAAATCAAACCATGTTCCTCCATCATTATATACGTACCAATACATGATATTTTACATACAGTTGCAATATGGACTTCTAAAATCTACCTAATTCCTCCATTGCAAGGGCCACATTTTGTGGCAAATGTTACAGAAATTGCCAAAACAACAACATTACTAAACCTCAAGAAAGAATAAGCCAACCCATTAACTTTATTTCTCTTGATTGATGATGCCCAACGTCCTTTTCAAGTTCCTTCAATCTTCCAAGTAGCCAACTCACCATAGCCTTCTCTCTAGGTGGAAATTCAACATCCACCCAAACAAAAAACCTACATCCTTTTTTCCTTCTATGCATCAACCATTAATAGAAATTAATAAAAAAATTTAACCCAATTCACAGACTTTGAACAACAAAACTTACCCCTGACGAGTTTGGACAAACATGGAATCTTTTGAAGTGGGTTGGCCTTAGTCCAAGTAGTTTGTAAGCAAGCTATCTTCCCACAAAAGCAACGCGGTGCCACCACATCCAACTATTCCCAAACCTTGGTCAAGAGGGCAAAGTGGGTCACTTTAACTTTGAGAGGGTAAAGTGAGAATTGACCGATGTTCCAAGGGGCACTGTAGTAGTTAAGCATATTTTTTTACAACAAGTAAGAATTAATCTTAGCCTCTTAAATTATTTCATAGTTAGTAAAATACAAAACGAGAAAAATACGAATAAAATATGTACGTGTTTTATTCGGCAAAATTTTAACAAGTTACAACTGAAAAGTTCGGCCACTATACAATATTTTAATATAATTTATTTAAATATTTAAATATTTTTTTATTCAATAATATGTGAAAATTATGTGTATAATACATGAATTTTGTGTATTATTGAAAATTTTGTAAAAACATACGTGTATTAAACATGAAAAAGATATTTTACGGAGTCTTTAAAATGTGTACGGAAAATGAAATTATTATTTAAAAATACATACGTACATGTATAATACGAGTATGAAACGGGGAAAATGCTAAATTCTTTATATGATTAATAACTCTGAAAAAGTAAAAAATCAAAATTGGATAATAGAGACTCAGGTAATGGCCTAAACTACTCTAATCGATAAACGAAACTCAGTAAAAAAAGGGACATATATTTAAGGAGTATAATGGTGCGGTTATACTATTTATTAAAAAAACATAAATAAAAAAAAGGGACCCTAGTGATTAATAGTGTGCCACATCTTTAATGGCTCTCAACATTCAAAAATCCAGATTTTTTCTTAAACTTGAAGAAAGGTGATCAGAGATGTGGCGCTATTGGAACTCAAGTAGAGTGGAAGCAAGAGACACGTAGCTCAAATAGTTAAGAGCAGTTTTCCCTATACTAGAGGTCTTATATTCGAATCCCACCTTTCCAATATCACTTGTGCTAAAAATAAAATAAACAAGAAGAATGAAAAATTAGAAATTGGTAATGATTAAAGAACACAATTTTATATTATAGAACTATAAATATCATAATCTACATGGGATTAGTTTGTCAGACCAGCCTTTACAAAATATGCAAAGGCTTATTTACTGTTTCACCCTCTAGAACGAACACTCAATCTCACTTTACCCCCTCAAATTGAAATTTTCTCATTTAACCCACTTGAATCTCTAAAAATTGTTAAAATTTTCTCACTTTACCACTTTCATCCATTTCCATCCACAAAACCATTAAATGTGATGACGTGGCATGGACATTCTAGTAATTTTAGCTCATTATCTTCTCTCTGCCTCTTTCTCTTATATGCCTTTCTATTCTCTCCTCTCCCCTCGCCAAAACCAACCCCTACCCCATACCTAACCCTCCATGGAATTACTCAACACGCCCCAACCACCACTACTTAAAAAATTTTAAAAAATCTTCTCAACAATCACTCCCCATATTCTCTCTTAGCAGAGAGAGAGAGAGAGAGAGAGAGAGAGAGAGAGAAGATGGAGATGGGTGGGGTTCGATGAAGGTTAGATGGGGGAAGGGAGAGAAGAGAGAGGCAGAGCAAGTGAGGTGAGAGAGAGATAGTTAGACATAAGAGACAATATAGATAAATAATAGACGACGGAAGTGGTAAAGTGATAAAATTTCAGCAATATTTAGAGATTCTGGGTGTTAAGTGAGAAAATTTCAATTTAAGGGGATAAAGTGAGACCGAGCATCCGTTTCAGGGGTGAAACAGTAAATAAGCCATATGCAAATTAACAACACAAGTCAATAAAGAATGAAACGAAGACTTCTCAGCCAAAAAGAAGATAAATTAGAAGCAAAATTGCCGGAAAGAATAGGAGGGAAAATTAGACTATGCTATTTCAAATTTCAAATTTTAGGAAATTTACACCTAAATACATAACCTAAAGGAATATACCCAATTTTTAGGATACAGATACCCAATTTTTAGAGTTAATACAAAGATGGAAGTACAATAACCATCAAAGGTTAGTCCAGGGAGAGTACACCGACATCAACAATGTAACTCCCAACATAGCCACACATGACCAGAATGAATACGTTAAAGATACCGAGAGCCTAGACATAACATGCAAGAAACGACTCACCTGAGCACTCAACTACAAATGCAAAACTACCGTTAACTCTCACAAGCAAATTACAAGGAGAGAATCGTATGCAACACACTCAAACGAGTTGAAGCAAATAATACAACATAAAACTATTCTTCCTTTCTGTAATCAAAAGTAATTCCTCTATGCCATAATAATATTACATACTAATCATGTGTGCATTATCTAACTAAGGAGGCTTAAACCATACAAGCTTATTGAATTCATGCATGCCACTTACAAACCTTCATGAATTGATAATACAGTTGTTACCTAACTTCATTAGAAAATCACTTGTGCACAAATTACTCAAAACACAGATTCATCCCATCCATTATTTCACTAACAATGCTATTCCATACATCAACGGATTTATCACACAGTGAACTAAACCTAATACATAATTCAATTAAATGCCACAACCAAAATACATAATTCAACTAAAATGCCATTGTGCCACTACCAAAATACATAGTTCAACAAAAGTAACAAAAATCAAATTCAAATGAGACTACTTAATTAATAGACAAAGTTCAACCAAAACACCACAACCAAAGAAGTTTACTACTATATCATACATCATAAATAATTCTCCCTCCTGGTCTAGTCCAGGTATTAATGCTTGAGGTGTTGTCTGAATTTTTTCTGTTTGCCTCTCATTCATCTTTGCCATAATTCTCTCTGCCTTTTGATGTAATCTTGGTTGGATAACATGCTTTTCGTTTAAAGTCAGCAAATAAATTATACAATACTTTATGTCTTTCAGCAAAATAATCTTGTTTTGATAGGATTTAAAAACTGAAGTGTTAACGGGAGAACAGCGCTAATGAACAATCATGAAAGTATGCAGACTAAAGATCAATCCAGCTAGACACTGTTCCTATGCAACAGTGTAATGACGAAAATGCTCCTCATTTTACTGTTGTTCTCCGTTTTGTTTTCTCTTTCGCACAGTGAATTGTCCAAACTACCCTCCACTAAATATTTTCTTCTGTTCCCTTTTTGCCCCTTCTCCTTCGGATCTCTTCCGCTCCCAACGTTTCGTTCGCTCAGAGAAGCCTTCCATTTCCAATCGATTTCGAACTAGCTGGTTGGGCTGGTTCGGGGCAGCGATGGATGATCTGAGTTCATTGTTGGAGATGCGTCGGGGGCCGTCGATTTTCGCTCTGCTTTTTGGTCTTCATCTCATCGGTTTTCCTCTCAGATGTTGCGTTCGAGTGTTGCCGTTACAGCTGCGCTTCATCCTTCTTCTCATCGCACGGGTTTAGCTCAAAGGGATTTCTAGGTTTTGTAAAAAAAGGTTGGTTTTAACGTTCTTTTGGTTTTCTAGGTTGGTTTATTCATTTGTCATGTCGAAAATTGAGAAGTAAATCAGAAATTGAGTTTGGTTTGTTGTTACAGGGAGGAAGATCGAAGGAAAAAGAGCTGGAGTAATCAATATAGGAACCCCCACTCTGCTCATCAATCGGGTAATTGATGACTGTGTGGCTGATATTCTGTTTGCCTTGACTCCTCCATTTTTTATTCTTTATTTTTTATGACTCCAGACCAGAACTATAATTCTAAGAGATGTAGCCAGAATGATTGGCAAGAGATGTAGCCAGATCAGAAGGTTGCGTGTTCTGAGAATTGTGTGTAGAGTAAAAATATACTGGCTTTTGTTCATTCCGACGTGGCAAAATGCCAATATATTTGTGGATTTTCTCTTCTTAATGCTACGTAATTGCTGTTTTGCTTTAGCATACTGATTAATTAAGGGTCTAGATTCTGAATGAGAACTGTCATTAGTTTTCGAAATTCTTCCCTTTTTACTTTCGCCAAAATGTTCAGATTGAAACTATGATCCCTCATTCAAAAAGATGACCAGCTATTTTACACGCCAAAGTTTCTCTAAACTTGACTTTCTGAAAGAGAAGATTTGAATGACTGATGAAACAGAGAATATGATTATATGTCAAATAGTACATTGTTGTTCTTCAAAATTATTGGCAAGAACTATAATTCTAAGAGCCATTTACTTAATCTAACATGGCAAGAAAGAGTCGTAAAACCCCAGCAGAGAAATGAGCTTAGTCAAGTATCTGCATCTATTTCACATCTATATAGGCAAGTTGCGAGCTTTAAGGCCGCATTTATGTTCCCTTCCTTTACAGTCAACGTGTTCTTAGTCTTAATTTTGTATGTTTTTCTATTTTAAATTGCACCTCTTGGCACTTTTTGAAAAACTTATATATTTATTGGGACAGAGAGAGAGAGTGAGAGAGTAAAGGTAGGAAACCACTATGAAGTAGAGATTAAATCAAGTTCCAAAAGAAATTGATTATAATGTAGTAGTTTCCGATTAGAAACCAATTTCTGCAAACTCAAAAATATGTAATTCCCCTACAAGTTCCCACTAGAGAAGAATACAAGTATCATGACCGGTTAATTTTTCCAGGAATAATACTATTATCTGGTACCTGGTTACATGATTGCTGCTGAGGGAGCCCATCATGGTCAATAATAGGTCTGTACTGACTTCAGTTTTTCCGCTCCTCATCAGTTCTCTGTGACACATATCCATGATCAACCATCCTGTAAGTAAAGAAGGAACATGAAAAACTTAGCATTTATTAAGCAACACAAAAATCATTATATATGTCAGACAATGTGAGTGACAAATAGGGCGCATAACAACTTAGTTGGAGCAAATGTTGACATAGAGACAGTTTGCTCCAAACAACATAGTATTGGCTGGTTTATAAAAGCTTTATATGGAGATTTGTAACTGTGGCAGATCCCTGGCCTTTTCAATTACTTATAAGATTTCTTCATATAAAGCCCTTTGTTTAATATCTGTTTCTATTGAGCACCCTTAGTTTTTGGTGGGTGTTGGCGTGTAAGTGTGTGTTCTTCCTGTTATTGACACTGAACCCATTTTTCTGGGAGGCCATAACCATATAAAGTAGGTATAAATTCGGTGAATGCTGTCGATTTCATAAGAAAATGCCTAAAATTTTCATGTCATAAGGCCTACCCAACAGATGGGTATACTGTTTTTGTCTATTGACAAACTTTATGTTTAGTCTCTTTAGTTTCTATATTTTTCATGGACTTGTTTCATTGTGTTTCACCCTTTTGGATTATTTCTAATAAGTTTTTACTTCAAGTGCATATAATTCTTAAGTTCTGTGAAATTCTTTGCAACTTTCTATAACCTTTAAAATTCATGTCCTCTTTTTCATCATAAGATGTTTTTTGTGTTTTGTTTGTAATGTTGGGTATCTTTTCATCAGTATTATGATTGTTTTTGTAGATAATTTCTTTGTTATTTTCCAGTTGATGAAGGGAGAACCTCAAATGGGAGACCTACTCACATCAAATCCCGTGATTGAACTGGAAGGGGATGAATTTTGGCCACTTTCTGGGAAACCCTTTTTTGATGTGGTTCTCACGAAAACAAATATCGAACACCTGTACCAACTGGTAAATTATCCCCTAATTTCCCATGTTTAAATGGTGGTGAGACTTCCTCTTATGTCAATTTCTTAACCATTGGTGCCAGTCTACATGATCATAGTTGCCAATTTTATTACATAATCAAATTGTTTGATATCTATCTCTTAATTATTGTCAATTGATCATTGCAATGAAGTAACAATTTGTTTGATGAGCGTAATGCATGGGCAATTTGCACATACGTCTTAGTTTTAAATAAAGGGTTGCCTTGTTCAAGCGAAAAATAATCCACCTACTGCTGAAACTTTCTTTTTCTTTGCAATTGTAGGCAATAATGTTGTACATTGCTAATTCTCAAAATTGGGGTTATCATTTTCTTCGCTTTAATTAGTCTAATTTGTTGAAATAATCATTTGTTCGAGCAGGTGGTCCCAGGCAGATTTAGTGCAACACTACCTTCCTGTTCAATCCCTACGGTTCTCACATTTCGGGGCAAGAATTGGGAGATGATATATCATGGATCATCCAGCCACAAAAGGCTTGATAACTGGAAAGCGTTTGCCATTGACAACAATTTGAAGGTTGGAGATGCATGTGTGTTTGAACAACTGGAGTGCAGCAGTACTAGGCTAGTATTCAGAGTCCAAATTCTCAGAGGTGACATCCCATCTGAATTTCTAGACAAGCTCGATGGTGATAATGTAGATGCACCAATTGTTCTCGAATAGTATATGACGTATTGTCTTTTACTGGATGTTGTCAATTTCCCGAATGAGATTACTTTCGGGAGCTAATATGATTTGAATTTGATGGAACTCTGGCAGAGCCTATTAAGGATGCGATAATTGTATGATTTTGAGTCCATGTGTTCTAGTCTAGGAGTTATTTTGTCATTTGACACGTTACTTTAGTAACATTAGCATCTATTATTGTTCGGATACCTTTAAAGAACGTAATTTAGTAGTGTACTTTATAACAATCCTCTTCAATAATTTCTTACTGTTCAACTGGTCTGTTGCTCAAAATGCATCAAACAACCTGAGGAATGATTTCTGAACGTCTCATAATCTACTATAGTAATTGTGATCTCTGTTTTCTGATTAGTGTGGAGGTTTTATGTAGCCATCATGGTTCATTGCTTGAAGGACAGAATTTTCACAAATTAAATTCTGATGTAACTGAAAGAGGATGCCAACTTTAGATAAGAATGTTTAGGTTTTGAACATTAGTTAAATCTTAAATGTAATGAGTAGGAGCTTAAGAGAACAAAAACAATCTCAGTCTGTTTGAACTCCTGTTCATTGGATTAGTTTATATAGTAAAAGTTGAATTGGTTCATAAGGTTTGGGGCTAGCCCAGGTAGTAAGGGAATATGGTAAAGGGTTAGGGTAGTTTATGTACTAGATCACATGCCTGGTTCTTGCATTCACATATTTTTGTAAATTTACTTTGAAGTATCTATTCTTTTAACCACTTCACTACTTGTGCTATTGACTCCTTGAACCGAACGGGCTTTAATCCCCGATGGTCTTGGATAAGATAGTATTAAACAGTATTCAGTTTTTAGTATGATGATGGAAAGCTGTGCAACCAGATCTATTTTCTACGCTTGGATTAGAATGAGAAAGTCATACCCCAAAAGAAAGTTAACAACAAAAACAGACGTGTGAGAGATGATAAGAAGCCATCTACAGAACTTTCTAACATTTTCTTTCTGACATCTTAAGTTCTATGTTACATGTAATCTCTTTATCTTCCTAGTCAGAGAAAGAAGCATATACTCATCACTTGTATCTATGTTGTCATGTTTTTAACTCTCATTCAAATCTCACACATCTATAAGCTTTTCCAGAAGTTACCATTAAAATATGTGAAATATGTGAAATATGTGAACTTGAGACTAAGAGGACTGTGAGGAGGATTGTGAGGAGGACTGTGAGTAGGATTGCATGACTTGTGTCCGATTTCTGTTCCTCTCAAAGCGGTTGTAAGCAGTCCTGGTCCGTAGGAATAGGAATAAGCTTGAAGCTAACCCTACTATTGAAATACAGCCCCACCATATGAATGTCTGCCTATAGCATGACCTACCCATGCACAATGTTGCATCCTTTAACAAGCTCACCCCTATTATTGAGCTTCCTTCATTGGAATCATACACCAGAGCTGCAAGAAGCCCATATAGGAGTGAGCCAATTGGGATGTTGGTGATAAGGATGTTATGGTTTACGCCAGCGCTGTTTGGCCCAAAAAGCTCTGATGTGACTGAAACAGCTGCAGAAAACACAAAGCCAGAGCTTATCCCAATCAAGCCTGTTCCTGCACGCAGCATAGCCTCACTGCCTGATGCAGCAAGCAAAAAGAAGGCAATTGGTGTTGGCACCAGAGCAACTGCAAGCCATCCAGTTCTTGCAAAATAGATCTTACTGCATTACCAAGAGGCAGGTTAGCTTTTATTCCATATGGCTTTTCTCATTCTCCAATTGTTAAAAGCGTTAGTTTTCTAGATACATACTCATGCAGGAAATCCGGGGCAGCTGAGAGCAAACGACCAAAGAAGGAGCATGAAGAGTATAATGTGACTAGAGAACTAGTCAGGGAACTGTATCCAAGTGATTGTGAAATCTGACCGAGATTGTTGCTATAGACCAACCCAATTGTTCCCCCACAAAAATATGCAGCATAGTATAGCCAAAAATCCCAGCGGCGTACAAGCAGCTTAGCTGAGTGCTCTTCACCTAGCACTGTCAACCTGTCTTTCTCCATCACCTTCCCAAAACATTCGAAACACCTGAAAAAGCCTTCAGTGTCTATCATCCCAAGCAAATTAGCATTTGTGGCACTTGTGGCATTAGTGCTTTCACTTCCTGCAATGAGTACTTTATGGAGCTCAAGATCATCAGGGTCAACCAAATTGAAGGTAAATGAGTTGTTCGAAGGGAACCTTGAGGGGAAGTTCCTACGAGCCCACTCACGAGCATATGCAATGCCAGGCAGACACAAAGGTAGGATCAGGAGAAAAAGAGCACCAACTAAGAGCATCCGAGCTTTCGATACATGAGAGGATAGGGAGTTGAGGAGGAGTAGATATAGGCCTGTGATCACAGCTAGGATGTTTAGGCAAAGAAAAATGATGGAGTCACGGTCAGTGGCATCAGCAGGAAGTGACTGAATCGGCGGTTGGCGGAGTACGGGGATGAGAGCAACACCGGATGTGAAGAGAGGTACTAGAGCATTGAGGAAGAGGTAGATGGTGTCATCATTTGGGTTTATTGCATTGGCAATGAGGGTGTAGAGGGCTGCACTTACCCCATTGAAACTCACTGTGAGGGACAATGCAAGTGCCCGGTTCGCTTGGAAGTGTTTGATGCATAGAACATAGCAGACTGTGTTGAACCAGCAGATGCTGCATCCAGCCAACAAGCATAGAATGAATACCTGCCGAACCGAAAAAGAAAAATTAACGGTAATCACCTTCTTGATTGAGATTAGAACAATTGCAATGGATTAAGTTGAGCTAGCTTCTGTTATGAGAAAACAATAGGACTAGCTTTACTCTAACGTTGTCTTTTTGTATATTTTGGATATAAATATAAATATAATATAAGTGGCACTAAATTTAGCTTTGCTAGCTTTTTCTTTCTTCTAAAACAAATAACACCCTTACGACATCGAAAAAAATCCTTTCTTTTTTACATCATTAATTCTTCTTAATGAATTGATCTTTTTAAAATATAGAAAAAAGAAAGTTGATTAATTATCTTACACTTTCTTTCTCGTTATTGTGTTTTGGTACAAGGTTTCTAGATAATTTGTTTATTCATATATATAAAGCAAAAGGCAGAGAATGGTAAAACATTCAAAATACCAAAAAATGCTCTTGGTTAATGCAAACATTAAGAATTGAAATTATTAATTAAATGAGGATAATATGATAAGTTCACACTTTTTCATATTTAAAAAAGTAAAATTAAAAGAAAAATAAGATAATAGATCCTATTTTTATGGAATACAACCATCCATTATCTTTTTTAATTCTAAAATAAATGAAATTTTTTTTTTTTATAAAAAAACCTCTCACAGGCGTGGAAGCACATGTAGAGAAGCTAGTGTTCATATATGCATGGAGACTGTAGAAGTCTTCAATGGGTCCACAACCTTATTAAATGGTTTGAAGTTTTTTCTTAAGAAGCTGGTAGATTGAATGATGAATGTGTTTGTTTCACTAACCATTGCTAACAGTCTCTTTCTATAGTTGAATTTGTTAGGAGACAAGGAAACCAATGCATCAACGTTGATACTTGCGGTTGTGGTAGTTCTATGTGGAGGTTAGAGGTTCACCAAATTTAGGTCAATTTTTCCTTAACTTCCCAAGAAAAGACAAAAATTAAAGATTTAAAAAAAAAATAAAAAAAAAAGAAGAAGAAGAATAAATAAAAAAATAAAAACCCAGTTCAACAAAATCAAAAAAATGAAATTTCAAGAAAAACACATTATCATGTAAGCAAAAAACCCAGAAAAATATATGACAAAAAATGAAGAGAGCTAACCAGAACATAAGGAAGAGTGATGAGTCTTTGAATGACAAACCATTGGAGGCCATAACCAAACAAACCCATGAATGCAGCCATGAACATGACAGCCCACAAAGGAAAATACATGAGAGAAACCCCAGAACACCAACCCAATGCCTTCCCCATATCTGAGGCCACAGAGAGATAGTTGAGCTGCACTTGAGATATCCCAAGAACAGATTTCAAGTCAGAAGAGTAGGATGAGAAATCAAAGTTTGTCCCTGTAAATGCTTGTATCCATGTTGCTGCTACAAGTATCATCCATTTTCTTGACTGCCCAACCATGATTTCTTGCCCCAAATCTTGATTTCTAATTCTTTGAATTAGAAACCGAAGTTGCAAGGGAGGGAGAGGGCACTTGATCTAAAGATATAAACAAGGGTTATGGGGTTTGAGGGAGAAGAAGGGTTTAGAGGTTCTTGGATTGGATTGATATTGTTATGTCCTAATTTTAGCAATTGCTAGATTGTCTTTTTTTGGTTTTTTTTTTATTGGCGCCCTCACTTTTATGCATGACTCTCTCTCTCCACAATCTATATATGTATATGCTCTTTTATCTATACGTACATACATATATACATATATACATATAATATATATATATATATATATATATATTCTGCCAATGCAATATTTCTCTGTAAGAAATGTTAGGAAGGAAAGGGTTTTGGATAGTGATGGGGATATTTGTTGTGGCTTGGTGGGTGGAAATTGCTTGTGCGTTAAGATTATGATTTGTTAAGCCTTGTTTTGAGGAGTTAATGTGTAAGGGGTTGTTAGGACAAAGAGGACCAATTTTGAAAGGCAGTTGCAACTTGCAAGCAGAATATAGCTGATGAGTTTTGTTTAAGGTAGTTTGTAATTTGCACCCATAAAAATGTTCATCATAACGACCCTTTTGAATGGAAAGTGATATTCCTTGCATCAAACAACATCATTTTTCAGGAACTTAAGCTCCTCTGTTTTATTGGTTATGGATAAAAAGTTAAACACTCTTATAGAATTACTACAGAAAAAGACATTCTAATGACAAAGCATCTTATGGTTGAATTACTCTTTCTTTTCATATTGCCTATTTAAGTTAAAAAGGAAGTTGCCAAATATTTTTTTTTTTTTTGGGAAAAGATACTTGGCTTTTTATTTCAAACGAGTCATTTCTCTTTGCAAGCAATTCACAATTTAACAAGTTTCCAGATCCTTTCTTTTTTTATTATTGTAATGAGTTACGTTTGTATTTGTATTGTGATTTGCAAGTGAGGAAAAATAATAGGGTAAATTTCACTTTACTACTCTCAAGTTTCCCGAAATTCTGACTTTACTACACAAAGTTTTCTTCTTCTCATTTTCATTCACAACGTTTACTTTTACTATCAATCTAGTATTTTCGTCATATTTTCTGTTAACCTATGATGTGGCAGTTAATGAGTTTAAAATTGATGACATGACATGACTTTGACCTACTCAATTTGTGCCATGTGGATCAACAATTAAATAAATAATAAAATTTTAAAATAAATACAAAATATAAGTAAATAAATAAATAAACTTAAAAATAAAAATAAAAAACCATTCTCAGCCGCCCCAACCTTCTTCCACAAACTCTAGCACCCCATCTCCTCCATGCACACCGTCATCTCCTCACCGTCTCTCTCTTCGGATGAACCCAAGCGCAGCCCCATTTCCTATATACTTTCTCTCTTCGATTTAGTCATGTTTTTTGGTTTTTTTTTTCTTTTCGTTCAGCAAAATAATAATTACAAAAATCAAATTTCTCTTTCAGTCACCCTCTATCTTTCTCCTCCCACCGAAAGGAACGGACGTCGTCGATGAGAGCTTGTGGGCCCCCATGAAGGGTTGACAACCCCAAACGACCAAACCTCACAGCTAGAAAAACCCACCCCAACCACCATTGTAACATCCCACATTGACCAACGGAGAGGGGGTGATGTGCTTTATATGTACATGTCTGCATCCATCTAGCACAATGCCTTTTGGGAGCTCACTTGTAACATCTCACATCTACCAACAGAGAAGGGGTGATGTGTTTTATATGTACATGCCCACCTCCATATAGTACGTGGCTTTTTGGGAGCTCACTGACTTCAGAGTCATGAGAAATTCGAAGTTAAGTGAGTTAGGGCTAGAGCAATTCCTAGATAAGTGACCCACTGGGAAGTTGCTCGTGAGTTCCCAAAAACAAAACCATAAGGGCAGAAAAGGGGACCCAAAGTGGACAATATGGTGCTATGGCAGAGCCGATCTTGGGATGTGACAATTTGGTATCAAAGCCACTCTGTCGTGTGGTGCGAGTGTGCTGACGAGGACGTCGGGCCCCTAAGGAGGGTGGATTGTTACATCCCACATCGACCAACAGAAAGGGGGTGATGTGCCTCATATGTACATGCTCACCTCCATCTAGCACGGGGCCTTTTGAGAGCTCACTGGCTTCGGAGTCATGGGAACTTCGAAGTTAAGCTGCGTTGAGGCTAGGCAATCCTGGATGGGTGACCTACTGGGAAGTTGCCCTCATGGGAACTTCAAAGTTAAGCGAGTTTGGGCTAGAGCAATTCAAGGATGGGTGACCCATTGGGAAGTTGCTCGTGGGTTCCCATAAACAAAACCGTGAGGGCAGGGGGGCCCAAAGTGGACAATATCGTGCTATAGTGGAGCCGATTCGGGATGTGACAACCACTCTGGCGAAGCAAACCCAAGCAACCCAAACCCACTATTCCCACCACCCCCAGCAAACCAAATCACCCATGCTTTGCGCCTTCTCCCTCGCTGCGCAAATTCAACCACTAATGAAGTCACCTTTTGAGGACATTAGAGTACTACCTGATCTTCAGAACCCTTATCATTCTTACCAATCTCTTCTTTTTTCTTCTTCTATTATGAGAATTTTTTTATTAAAAAAAAAAATACATAGTGGGTAGTGGTAATGGTGCAGATCTGATTTCACATGCACTGGGTTGTGGCTTGGGAGTGGGAGATGGGTGCTAGTGCTGGAGAAAAAAAAAAATATTATTTTACTTGTTTTTCCATTTTTAATAGTTAGTTTTTTATTCCACGTGACACAATGTAAGTGAATCTAAGTGGGACCATTGATTGTCACATCATCATTTAACAGAGCATTTGACGGAATAACTGATGGATATATGAAAATGGTAGAAAAGCCAAACTTTGGGTACAAAGTTGATACGAAAAAAACTTTAAGTAGCAAAGTCATAATTTCGAGAAACTTGTGAGTAATAAAGTGAAATTTACCCAAAATGATAAGTCTTAGAATTGCTTAAAAAATGACTCATTAGAGTGTCGGAGTATCTTTTGTAGGTACCCATCCCTCTCTCATATGATTTTGAAGGAGTGTTGCTTGGAGATTTATTTATCTTGTGTGCGGAGTAAAGCCGAGAACATGTGGAAGACATTCTTGTTGTAAGAATTTATGCTCCAACAGTTGGTGCCATCTGTGGGAACTCTTGCAAAATCAATCAATGGTTGAATCTGCACAAGACATTCTAGCCCGATCCAATCCTCGATCCGCAGATGTTAGATCAAATTCCGAGGAAGTAGAACCCAGCCTCGCAGCCATCTAGTTTAAGAAGATAATGAAGGAGTTGCGTGAAACGAAGAAGATGGCAGTCGAAGCTTTAGAGAAGTCCAAGGGCAACCATACATCACATCCGGAAGGCCCCAAGGGGAGCAAAAGGAAAGAGAGGATATAGTTATTTGATGGAAGTTCCATAGAAAGTATCCACTCCGATGGTTAGCACAATGAATATGAAGACCACCAGGACCAAATGAGGGAATTGAAAATGTCCAAAGACAGCGATTTGGAAAGACAAATTGAAAAGATTGTGAAAGGGTACAAACCATAGACACCTGCCGAACTAGCTGTTGAGGCTGCCAAAGGAATCTGCAAATCACCTTTCACCAATGATATTCTGAAGGCTAAGAAGCCCACAAAGTTTACTCAACCTAAATTCAAGTTATTCGAAGGGGTAGCTGACCCTATCGAGCACATCTATCACTTTTAGCAACAAATGGTCCTCGAAAGCGAAGACGAAGCGTTGTTGTGCAAATTATTCCCATCTACCCTATCGGGCTCGGCCTTGACATGGTTTAGGCAATTGAAGCCAAAGTCCATCGGCAGCTTCACTGAGCTTTGCAAGGCTTTCATATCCCAATATGTGTGCAATCAAAGGAGAAAGAAAGACATCACGACGTCGTTCAGCACAAAGCTGAAGGCAGGTGAGAGCCTCAAAGATTATCTGAAGCAATTCACGGAGGAAATGTCTACTCTAGAGACTTATGATTCTCACACTACGTCACTGCCATTCCGCAAGGGAGTGACGCTAGGAACAAAAATGCATAAGTCCCTGGTCAAAACACCACCCCTCGACATAAGGGAGGTTCTTGCTCGAGCCGATGGAATCATCATACTAGAGGAGGAGGAGCTTGCTCTATCAAAGCACACCGCCGCAATCATTTCAGCACCAAAGCACCCGTATGAGATGATCCAAGGGCCACAGACAAATTTCCCAAATGGAAGTCTCCGCAATCAAGCTAGGACCAATTCTCCCCCATCCAAACTTATTGTCAGTCTGGCTAAACTTTTCCACAAAAACAAAGGCAAAGGAATTTTCCGAATGCCTCCGACATTACTTGAACCCCTAGGGAAACAAGATCGAAGTAAAACTTGTGCATACCATAAAACGAGACCAAGAAAAGACAAGCTGAAAAGATAAGATGTGTTTGTGAAATTGCTTCAACACCAGAATTGGCCCAATCATTGGAGAAGGTAGGGATCATCTCATTCACCCAACGAGACCTCGAAGGAATCCAATTTCCCCACAACAACGCACTGGTCATAACTCTTCAAATTGGAAACTCGAAAGTCAAGAGGGTTATGATCGACGACGGAATCAGCTCATATGTAATGTTTTGGAACACTTTTAAAAGAATGAAATTGGATGAAAATGGGATCAGGCCCAATCCTACACCGCTATTCGCATTTAAGGGCAGCAAGGAATGAGTAATAGGAGACGTGACACTACCCGTCATAGTCGTTGGAAAAACTCTTTTAGTGACTTTTGTGGTGGTGGACGCTCCGAGTGCCTATATTGTGATCATGGGAAGAGATTGGATTCATAGAATGGATGGGGAGGCATCAACCAGATCCTAAGTGATGAGATGTTTGACTGACGATGGTCTTGGTATTATCGATATCAAAGGGGTTCAACTTAAAGCCAAAAGGTGTTACAACATAGCGACTGACCTAAAGAATGTAGCCAAAGCGCAGCCGCAACAGAACTAGCAATTACAATAATTAACGGAGGACCCACCAATAGAGCATGAAGATGATCCAAAGCCCCCTACAATTGAACGGAGGAGATATTGGATCCTTCTGATCCCAATAGAAAAGTATTGGTGGCTCCCTCATATCCAATGCCGAAAGGGAGCATCTCATCGAGTTCTTGATGAATAACAATGAAGTGTTGGCATGGTCACATGTGGATATGCCTGGAATTGATCCTAGTGTCGCATGTCACCACCTAAACGTGGACCCTAACCAGCCACCACACCAGTAGAGGCAAATGAGGTTCGCGCCAGAGAGAAATCAAATTAGTGACGAAGTGGACAGACTTCTGGAAGTTGGGTTCATCCGCGACGTGTGGTGCCTGACATGGATCTCTAATGTGGTGGTTGTGGCTAAGAAGAAAGGAAAATGGAGAGTTTGTGTCAATTACGTCAATCTAAACAAAGCTTGCTCGAAAGACTGTTACCCGTTGCCTAAAATCGATCAGATGGTGGATGCCACAGCCGGGTATGAACTTTTAACTTTTCTTAACATTTACTCAGGGTACAACCAAATTCCATTGGCAGTCAAAAATCAAGAAAAACAACTTTCGTTACCAAGCGTGACTTTTATTGTTATACGGTAATGACATTTGGTTTGAAGAATACAGGCTCAATGTATCAACGATTGGTGAATCAGATGTTCAAGGACCAAGTTGGGAAGACAATGGAAGTTTATATTGATCACATGGTTGTCAAAAGTGCGGTGAAAACCCAGCACCTAAGTCATCTTCAAGAAACCTTCGATGTGCTGAGGCGATATCAGATGAGGTTGAACCTAACCAAATGTGCTTTCGGTGTCTCATTTAGTCAATTTTTAGGACACATTGTGAATAGGCCGGGTATTGAGCGAAACTCAGAGAAGGTGGAGGCGTTACGGAACATGCCAAGCCCTGAAGACTCCAAGAGAAGTACAAGTGCTAATAGGGCGGATAGCAGCATTAAGCCGGTTTATCTCACGTTTGTTTGATTGGTGCAAACCCTTCTTCCGGAAATCCGGAATATAAAAAATGAGGTATGGGGGCCAAAGCAAGTGGAAGCCTTTGATCAACTGAAATGATACTTGACAAGTCCCCTCATCCGACTATACCAAAGCCTGGAGAGATGTTGTATATGTACCTCGCCGTAACCAAAGTGACAGGAAGCGCAACATTGTTTTGAGAAGAGAACTATCTCCAACAACCTATTTTCTATGTCAGCAAGAGTATGATTGACGTTGAAAAGTGATACACTCCGGCAGAAAAACTTGTCTTGGCATTGGTAGTAGCCAAGAGGAAGCTTCGATAATATTTTAAGGCTCATACCATTATAGTGCTCACAAACCAGCCTATTAAAGCAATCTTGTCCAGGCCAGATCTGTCGGGAAGAGTCACAAAATGGACGATTGAGTTTGGAGCTTTTGACATTAAGTACCAATTGAGAACATCTGAAAAAGGACAGGTAATTGCTGATTTTCTGGTTGAATGTTATCCCATAGAAGGAATGCATGAGAAACAAAGTGATACAACAGAAGCAGGGTGTAGCGAGGAAACACCGTGGGAGTTATATGCAGACGGCTCATCCAACTGGGCAGGGGCTAGGGTTGGGATTGTCCTTTCTTCGTCGGAAGGAATAGAGCTAGAATATTCTATCAGACTATATTCCCCTACATCAAACAACATTGTTGAATATAAAGCCTTGGTATTTGGATTGAAAATTGCCGGACTACTACAAATATATAATTTAAAGGTGTACAGTGACTCCCAACTTATAGTCAATCAAGCAAATGAGGAATATGCGACCAAAGATGAACGGATGAAGGCATATTAACAACTGTCAAAGCGTCTGTTTTAACAATTGAAGAAGTTCAAACTAAAGCAGATTTCGAGAGAGTGAATGAAGCAGATCAGTTGGCATGTGCAGCATTAGCCTTAGCTTCAGAAAAGGATTCAACAAGAGTCATATATGTAGAATATTTGGAAGGCCCCAATCTAAATGTTGTTGAACCTTGGGTTATGCAAGTCAACTCAGAGGTGACGTGGATGATGCCAATAGTAAATTATCTAACGGTAGGACCGCAACCCGTAGATCTGGTTGAAGTGAGAAAACTTCAGATGAAAGCTAACAGGTACGCACTTATAGAAAATGTCTTCTTCAGGAAGTTTTTTTCAGGGATCTTCGTTGCCTAAACCTATCCGAAGCAGAGTAGACCTTGAAAGAATTAGTCAAGGGAAC